>NC_041391.1:415819193-415910693 GCF_002162155.2 Triticum dicoccoides | reverse complement strand
TTTTTCATTTTTCATTTTTGTCTTTTGTTTTCTCATTCTTTTTTCTTTCTTCTTTCTTCTTTAAATTAATTGGGGATTTTAATATTCTAAAAGTTGCGAGTTAAAAAAATGTTTCAGAAATCTAAAAATACCTGAATACAAAATTGTTTAGAAAATCATAAAATTTTTGCAGATTCAAAAATGTTGGTGGTTTTCTAGAACTGTTTGCAAAATTATTAAAAAAATCACAATGTGGAAAAATGGTCCGGAAATAAAATCATGTTCATAATTTTGAAAAAATGGTCGTGTATTCAAAACATATTCGGGAATCTAAAAAAAAATGTCCATGACATTTTCGAATATGTTCACAAAAATAAAAATAAAAATTTGTTTTTTTAATTTTTTCCCCAAATTTTAAAAAGAGTTCATCGATTCAAAAAATGTTTGTTGAGACAAAAACATTTAATGAGTTCGAAACTGGTTCATACATTTAGAAAGATTGTAAACAAAACTAATGTTCATGATTTTTTTGAGAAAATCAATTTTTTAAAAGATTGTTTGTCGATTTGAAAGACTGTTCACTGGTTCAAAAGTATTTTATGTCTAGGATTTGATTAGTTTTTCGAAAGTTTTTATATGTCTTGGCGTTGGAGTAGTTCGTGCTCAATGAGATTTGCTTTTAAACTTTTAAACGTTCCCCTGCGCAACATAATTAAAAGTGTGACATGCACTGACAGACTCATAGCCTTGGAATTTACCGCGTCGAATGCATTGTGATCATGTGGACATCACAACCATCATCAGCTAGGGTGAGAAAGAAAATAAATGACAACATGGTGAGCCAGTGTGTTAAAATAGAGTACGCTCATATATCAGGATATTGAGTCATACTTATTTAGTTAGCTATAATTTTTTGTCTCCCGTTGCAACCAACGGGCATATTTGCTAGTTTTCCTTAAAAAAAAGATGTCTTTTTTTTTCAACTTGAAGATGGCAGGACTAAAATATGTTAAAATTCGAAACCCTTATCCATATCCAGCAGCTGACGCGTGGGTCGCAAGCGTGGAGCCCACGCGACAAGACGCGACACCGGACAGGCGTTAAATGCATTCTCACCCTCTACTACTTCGCAACTCTGACAGGAAATCCAAAGGTAACCCCTATAGGCAGTTTTACACTCAGCCCCCTCGGGACCGCGCAGGCGGTGCGAGGCCTCGCTCGCTGGCGCCTGGGCCCCGCAACCTCACGACTTAATTGCCCCAACGGTGTCCATCCTTCGCACCGAAGGAAAAGGCGTGATAAAAGAGGACTCTGGCACCCGAAGCCTTGGCCGCACCCGCACATCGCCACTCTCCCCCACGCCACCACCACCGCCGCTGCGGCTTACGGCTACGCAGCTCTCGCGCCCCTCGCCGCCGCCGCCGCTCTCCGAGGTTTCCGGCCGCTAACTTCGTCTCGTCTAGGATTGACCCGCTCCTCCGCACGATCGCCGCCTCCTCCGCCTCCTCCCCGAGGGTTTCCCCGCCGCCATGTCCGGCCTGAGCGCGCCGCCGTTCGACGGCCTCGCGTCGGGGCCCGACCCGTGGGACGTCGTCGTCAAGGTGATCCTTCTCCTGGTCTCGAGCCGTGGTTTTGTTTCGCCAGCAAGTGGATTACGTGCGAGGGAGAGGAACCGCTTTTAGAGGGGTTTGTTCAAGGGGGCGGCTTCGTGATTGCTGGTTGATTGGGCGTGGCTTGGGTGTGAGGTTGGGGTTTGCCCACTGATCGGACGTATTTTACGCGTTTGGTTTTGTGGTTAATTTTTGCACTTTTTTTTCTAGGAGCAACCATAGTTTTTAGTTAAATAATTGATCTCTTACAATCGAATATGTGCAGAATAAAATTGATCACACAGGTTGTGCCATAAAGTTTGCCATAAACAATATTTGAATACAATTGACGGGCACGGCCTTGCTCATGTTTGTTGTTAAAATATGCACCTGACCCGGTTTTACTCCAACATATGTTTGTCAGATCATGTTTTCTATTGAATAACTTCATACTATTATTTGATCATGGATCGGTGCCTATTGTGCTTCTCTCTAGGATATAGGCGTAGAACAAAGTATTAGACATCTAACCTCAAATCTGAGCAATTAAATCCAGTTTATTGGTGGGTTAAACTTAAAACTTGTAATTTCTATGTCAGTACTGGTATCAAATATTGTTTATGGCAATCTTGAATATGGGGTTAAGTGTATCATCGATGCATGTAATCACCAGTCAGCTGACCAGTTCTTTGTCCATTACTCCCTCCGTTCCTAAATGTAAGTCTTTTTAGAGCTTTCACTATGGACTACATACGGAGCAAAATGAGTGAATCTACACTCTAAAATATGTCTATATACATCTGTATGTAGTTTGTAGTGAAATCTCTCAAAAGACTTACATTTAGGAACGGAGGGAGTACATGTCATGGTAGTCTTGCCCTTCACTTTATGGCTCTTTGAATAAAGTTGTGTAGTTTGTTCTAGTTACTTTCCGATTGAGTATTCCCATGCACCAATCCTTCTGTATATTTTGTAACTTCATGACTTATTACAAGTTCAATATTGGTTGTTTGTTGATGAGCTGAATTTTGTTTACATTTCATCTTCTTTCATAATGTGTAGTGAGATATTGCTAATATTTCATCCATTAAGAGACCAATCTTATCTGTGATAGTTTTTGGTCTCTTGTATAGGCTGCCGTCAGCTCGTCACATAAGCTAAATTGGTTCACATAGACTCTAAGTTTAATAATGTTTTGACTCTCGTATAGGCTACTGTCACATAATTTAAATTGGTACATTTTCGCTCTGTACATTTGTGTAAACTTTGTTCTCATTATGGCCCTTGCCTAATTGGTAAAAGAGAAGAAGTAATGGTCAGTCTTTGTACATCTAGTACCATAAGACTTGCAGTATGATTGAGTAGTTTATTCTCTTACTTAACTGTTACTCCCTCCGTAAAGAAATGTAAGAGTGTTTAGATCACTACTTAGTGATCTAAATGCTCTTATAAGTAGTGAGCTAAACGCTCTTATATTTCTTTACGGAGGGAGTAGAAGAGAAGAAATTATGATCAATGCAACCATTCAGTTTGAAGTCAGCACCTCACAAATTTCCTCTAGCTATAAGGGAAGTTGTGCTCCGGACACCACAATTCCTCTAGCATATCGTACTGCTGCCAACATAACTGAAACTAATTATGATCTATCTTCTTATGTTTCTTATCAGATGGGCATGACTGTCTGTACCATATATTACCATCACCATATGCTTTCTGAGTATTGCTCCTTTGATAATCCTTCAACTTATGTAGTATAAGGACTAGTGAGTTCCTCAACCATTTTTTGGACCTGATCTCCTATAGTTAGCTATGCATCGATGTCGTGTAAAAATTGGTTGCATTTTGGATCATTATTATGTCCTCATGGTTTGCGTGTCATATGATCTATTTGTGTTCTATCGCAGCGTTCTCATTTCTCCCTTCTCAATATTCCAGGTCAAATATGGTGACACGCTTAAGAGGTTCAATGGTTATGTCAACGGAACACACTTCACTTTGAATCTATCTGCTCTTCGTTCCAAAATTGCGAGTGCTTTTAAGCTTGCCCCTGATGCTGACTTCATTCTCACTTATACTGATGAGGATGGGGATGTTGTTATGCTGGATGATGACGAGGACTTGCATGATGCAGCTATCCATCAGAAATTGAACCCTCTCAGGATTAATGTTCAGTTAAAGAATAGCCATGCTGGGGCATCTCACATTAACCGGCAGGATTCAAGCCCTAAACCTCTTGGGGCCACCACTCAGGATCCGTTAGCTCAGATAAAATCTGTTATTGATGAAGCTTTAAAGCCCATATCAGAACCTTTGAGATCCACTGCAAGGGAAGATCCACTAGCTCACTTAAAATCAGCTCTTGATGAAGCTATGAAGTCTATCCATGAGCCAGTTCCTGAATCCCTTGCAAAACTGTCACGTGAAGTACTTGATGCAGCACCACCACAATTAACTGATCTGATAAAACCTTTCGTGAACTTGATCACATCAACCAACAGTAGCCAATCTGCCGGGAATGCTGAGAGTTCACCGGTCTCCTCCAGGGGTGTGCAGCAAGCACGGGTTGATCTCAAAGCTGATGGTCAGCCTAAAGTTGAGGCAAGTTTGGGTTCACGACCTTTGAATCAACGAAACCCTGTATCTTCTGAGACAGGAGGTCTTAAGAGTGTGTTAGTTGAAGTTCCTGCTGCAGTCATCACTGAAGCTTCTCAAGGCCAACAAAGATCATTATATCCTTCTGTTGAGGATTTGCTGTACACATCCAATTCAGGTGGTAACAGTTCTGGTTGCAAGGATATGACTGATGCTCAAAGTAAGGGAAAGTCTGTCATGCCCTCTGCTGAACCACTCGCTCGTTCCACTGTTCCCAGTTTTCGTCCAAGTCACCCAAATGCATCTGGAAATGAATGGTTCCAGCCACGAAGATCGGTGGATGGATGGTCCCAGCCGAGATCCATTTGGCAGCCTGAAACTAATGTCAAACCAGCTAGTGATCCTGGATGGCGTGTTCCAATGTATAAAGCGCCTCACCCATCCCCTCCAGTCCCCCATGCACCCTTGGGCTATGGACATTCTCCACAATTTCCTTACCCTGGCCGTCTGCTATCTGCTGGGCGCCTGTATGGGAATCTTGGTAATAACAGTGAGAGGTCACCACGAGTTTCACATAGGTGGATTCAGTGTGATGGTTGTGGAGTTCAACCAATTGTTGGGCCGCGCTACAAGTCTAATGTGTAAGATCTTAAATCGCAATTACTCTCAGAACGATAATTATTTGTCATAGCTATTTCTTGGTGTCCTTACTCTGACGTCTTCTGTCTCTGCCATCAGGAAAGAAGATTATGATCTGTGTGATACCTGCTTCCGTCGTATGGGCAGTGAGATTGAGTACACCAGAATAGACAAGCCTATCCTGCCACACAAGTTATCTCAGGACCCTAATTTGGTGAGTTGCTTTATAGTTGGTATAATAAGTTGCTAGGTGAAAGGTAATTGAGGCAACCTGCCTTTAAGTAGGAGCTGATCAATCTTGAAATCCTTCAGAGACTAATTTGTTGCAATTGGGCTTACTAGTAGATTAATTATATTCTTTATTTCAGTGCCGGAAAATCCATTCACGTGCTTCAATGAAGTCAAAGCGTGAGAAGCTTGAAAGCCGCTTCATTTTGGATGTAACGGTGCTGGATGGCACACTTATGTCACCTTCAAGCCCGTTCACTAAGATTTGGCGCATGCACAACAATGGGTCTATCATGTGGCCCTTGGGCACACAGCTAATTTGGGTCGGTGGAGATCAATTTGCTCTGCAGACCTCTGTCCCATTAGAGGTATAGTTACCATGCATATTGTTTCAAGCTCTGCTATGAATTGCATGTCAAGGCTGAATATCAGCTGTGATAAAAAAATTCCCCAGTTCTGAGTTGGTATGGTTGTGCAGATTCCATTGAATGGATTTCCGGTGGATCAAGAGATGGATGTTGCTGTTGATTTTGTGGCACCTGCAAGGCCTGGGAGGTATATATCTTACTGGAGACTGGCATCACCTTCTGGTCAAAAATTTGGTCAGCGGGTTTGGGTTCATATCCAGGTTGGGTATCCTACCATTTCTTTTTCGTATGTGGATGTATAATCTAGATGGTTGCCTTTGTTTTATCACCTTAATCCTGAATGCATCTGCAGGTGGAAGATCCATCTTTTGTCAGTGACAACAAAACTGCTGCTGTTAACTTGAATCAGCCTCAGGAAAGCAACGTGACAAACACAAGTAGTCTGCCTCAGGAAAGCAACATGACAAACACAAGTAATTTGATTGATGTCAACATCGAGCCTGCTAACCAAGTCCTAGATGAACATGTCAACGGCACTAGAATGGAACTGCTGGAGCCTTTGATATACCGTGAAGCTGCTGAGCCCGAGAAATCCTCAGCATTTTCAGCAGCTCCTCCATACCCCATAGTCGATGTTCCGTCATCCAGTGAAAATGCAGCTGTTTTCGTGCCAAGTGTTGATGTACTTGCAGCTGAAGTCATTCCGAGACCTGCTGCGACTACACCTGCTGATGTGCCCACAAGTTCGCTTACTAGTATCCCTGTGGATCTGCCCGTAGCTGCAACCACACCTGTGGATGCACCGCTTGACATCGACAGTCTTACAGAAGAGAAACTGCTGCAGGAGCTGGAGGAAATGGGCTTTAAGCAGGTTGATCTGAACAAGGAGATACTGAGGCAGAATAAGTACAACCTGGAGCAGTCGGTGGATGATCTGTGTGGTGTCAATGAATGGGACCCTCTGCTGGCGGAACTGAACGAAATGGTAAGATACATGCCCTACTCTGGATTTCGTTGATTCTGATGATTGCTGTGGCAAGCTCCTGAGCCTAGTGTTGTTCCTCTTCCAGGGATTTGATGACAGGGAGACGAACAAGGAGCTGCTTGCCAAGAATGGAGGAAGCATCAAACGAGCTGTGATGGACCTCATCGCCAGGGAGAAGAAGGACAAGTGAAGATCGTGTGCTCTCGAGCACCTAGTTATCTATATCTCGTTATATATGCGTAAATAATGAGACGAGTGGTACTGCTGTTCTGCTGCTCCAGTATGTCTCGTGGTTTGCTTATGAACTGCTGTGAAGCGTGTTGTTGGTGTGACTGTGTGTGCGGTGTGAACTCTTATGTTGTCGTGGGTCAGCTGCGTGTGGTTGCTGTAATGGCCTTAGTTGCTTTGTTCCTACTATCGTGACTGGAAGACCTTCTATGTGCATTTCACCTATATTATTATGTGTTCCGTGTCGACATTCCTGTGAAGTCCCACTTCTGTTTCGTGTTACGTTCGCATCTCTTATAACTTGGAAACATAAACTAGAAGTTTGTACCAAAAGGATGTACTAATTGGAGGGCAAACACCAATCAATTGTCGTCAAATATATCCGCAAAATCATGCTTGTTTGCCCAATCGGTAATATAAGGCTGGTCATGGTGGGACTAACTCGACTAGTACTCCCTCGTAAAGAAATATAAGACCGTTTAGGGCTAACATAACACAGCCCAAGACTAGTTTTCCTTATGTGGTCATAGTGGGAGCAACTTGGCTAGTATGGAGAAAAGAATTGGCTTTTCCCTATGCATGACAGAGAATTCACACGTATGGTGGTGACTCTATGGTTGATATGGCGCGCAAGAAGAAGAGATATTCATAAAGATATCTTTGAGAGTTCCTTTGCAACTAATTCTTTTGTCAATTCTTTCCTCGGGGATGATCATTGATAAGCAAACTCCGGTGTTGCTTAAGAATGCTAGTGGCCTATAATTTGGTTGCCTCCAGTTATGTGAAATTTAACACGAACGCGACAGTCTCGAAAGAAGGGTCCCATGGTGCAGCAACGGTGGTAATGTCGAGACCAGGGCGGAAATTTCCTGGGAGCTTCAATGATCACTTTTAGGTTCATCGAAAATTTCGTGGGAGCAGTGATCATAGGTTTATCACGGAACTAACTACTCTTGAAGCTTTGGCGATTCGAGAAGGGCAAATAATATAACGAACTAGATTGTCAAAAAAAAAACTAGGTGTTTTAATTCTTGTAACATAGCTTCAAAAAAAAAAGTCCAGGAGCTCGAATTTTGATGCTCACAACCTCGCTAAGCATGCTTAAACACTCGGGTTTGGTCGCCATGTGTGATTGGGCCAACCTAGGGAGCTACACTTTTTACCTGTAAACGTTCTAAACGTTCTGGAGTCAGAATAAAGCTTACCTTACTTGAACATGATCTGTTCTATAGGCTCGTACCGCTGCATCCTTTACCAATAAGGAGGCAAGCACTTCAGTCTGGTTGATGCATTCTGACCTCTGGGTCAGAGCGTGATTAACGGCCAGTATACCCCTGATGCGGGCAATCCAACAGATGTAGAGGATCGTTCCTGCCTGGCTCTTGCCTATGCAGGGTGGCTCAGAGGTTGTCTGGCAGACTTACAAATCCTTGGACACCCATGAAATGCCCGATGAGAAGTAGGCTTGGATGAAGAGGGAGCCTAGCTAGGAGGTGAGTGCACACCCCGCCGGCCACCGCTCCGGTGCCGGCGGCCACCACATTACGCCGCATCCCACCCGGGCACGGCGTCCACCTTCTCGTCGTTGGCTGCTTCGGCTGCGGCGACCACAATACTCACGGTGTGCCTCGTCGCCCGGCTGGGGTTTTTCTCTCTAGCTACGTTCACGGTTTCTGCTTCATCACAGGTTGGTGACCTTCCTCTCCCTCTTTCTGGTCTTGGTGCTTTCTGCCCGTTGCTTTGATGCATGTTGTGCTCTCTCGCCATTAGCATCCTTGCTGGCTGCGTCGTCGCTTAGGGTTTGCTGTCGCCGCCTTAGGGTCTGCATCGCTGAGCTTGCTGCGTTGTAGGCCTAGTTGCTTGGTTTCGCTCGCTTCATGGATGGAGTGCGGTTTCAGGATGATATGCTTGTCAAGTATGGTTGCACCACCATCGAGGCCGTAGCGGGCCGTTGCTGCCCCGCCGACGTTCTTGCCGTCGTGCTCAACGACGGCGTCTCCCTCTCGCCATATTTTTTTTGCCTCCCTCCTGGTCAGTAGGTTCGGTGGTTTCGCCAACGGCTACCTTGTCAGACCACGACAGAGAGGCTGTTTTTCCTTCCAAGTTGCTCATGCATGCATTGCCAAGGAGATTGTGCTCCGGGGATGCTGGACGTCCGGTTTGCTCCGTGTCAGAATGTCTCTTTCCGGCATGTCCTCTTCCGCTTTATCCTTGTCTCGTCTGCTCGTACGCTCTGCTGCATGGATGGCCAACTCCGTGCTCCCCTCTGTCCTTGGGCCCCATCCCATGCAATCGATGGCCGCCCCCATGCACGCTTCTCGTGCCCAGGATTTCGGGTGGGTTGACACGAGCTCGCATGCTCAACCCTCCGCCTCCCCTCTATCTCCTGCGCATGCTCTGGGTTGTGATCAAGTGCCTGTCAGCAGCCCCGATGCGTTAAATCCCTCTCGCCTGCCAGCGCCGCAGGTTTCTGCCCAATCGCCGGGAGGTCAGAGTGTTGGGGAACATAGTAATTTAAAATTTTTTCCTACGCACACACAAGATCATGGTGATGCATAGCAACGAGAGGGGAGAGTGTGTCCACGTACCCTCGTAGACCGAAAGCGGAAGCATTAGCACAACGCGGTTGATGTAGTTGTACGTCTTCACGATCCAACCGATCAAGTACCGAACGCACGGTACCTCCGAGTTCTTGCACACGTTCAGCTCGATGACGTCCCTCGAACTCCGATCCGGCCCAGCTTTGAGGGAGAGTTCTGTCAGCACGACGGCGTGGTGACGATGATAATGTTCTACCGACGTAGGGCTTCGCCTAAGCACCGCTGTGATATTATCGAGGTGAACTATGGTGGAGGGGGGCACCGCACACGGCTAAGAGATCTCAAGGATCAATTGTTGTGTCTCCAAGGGGTGCCCCTCTCCCCGTATATAGAGGAGTGGAGGAGGGGGAGGGCCGGCCCTCTCTATGGCGCGCCCTAGGGGAGTCCTACTCCCACCGGGAGTAGGATTCCCCCTTTCCTAGTAGAACTAGGAGCCCTTCCAAGTAGTAGAAGTAGTAGAGAAGGAAATGGAAAAGAGAAGAGAAGGAAGGAGGGAGCTCTGCCCCTCCCCTTAGTCCAATTCGGACTAAGCCTTGGGGGGGGGGGGCGCAGCCTTCCCTCTCTCTTTCCCCTAAAGCCCAATAAGGCCCATATACTCCCCGACGAATTCCCGTAACTCTTCGGTACTCCGAAAAATACCCGAATCACTCGGAACCTTTCCGAAGTCCGAATATAGTCGTCCAATATATCGATCTTTACGTCTCGACCATTTAGAGACTCCTCGTCATGTCCCCGATCTCATCCGGGACTCCGAACTACCTTCGGTACATCAAAACACATAAACTCATAATATAACCATCATCGAACTTTAAGCGTGCGGACCCTACGGGTTCGAGAACTATGTAGACAAGACCGAGACACGTCTCTGGTCAATAACCAATAGCGGAACCTGGATGCTCATATTGGCTCCCACATATTCTATGAAGATCTTTATCGGTCAAACCGCATAAGAACTTACGTTGTTCCCTTTGCCATTGGTATGTTACTTGCCCGAGATTCGATCATCGGTATCTCAATACCTAGTTCAATCTCGTTATCGGCAAGTCTCTTTACTCGTTTCGTAATACATCATCCTGCAACTAACTCATTAGTTACAATGCCTGCAAGGCTTATAGTGATGTGCATTACCGAGTGGGCCCAGAGATACCTCTCCGCCAATCGGAGTGACAAATCCTCATCTCGAAATACGCCAACCCAACAAGTACCTTCAGAGACACCTGTAGAGCACCTTTATAATCACCCAGTTACGTTGTGACGTTTGGTAGCACACAAAGTGTTCCTCCGGTAAACGGGAGTTGCATAATCTCATAGTTATAGGAACATATATAAGTCATGAAGAAAGCAATAGCAACATACTAAACGATCAAGTTCTAAGCTAACGGAATGGGTCAAGTCAATCACATCATTCTCCTAATGATGTGACCCCGTTAATCAAATGACAGCTCATGTCTATGGTTAGGAAACTTAACCATCTGTGATTAACGAGCTAGTCAAGTAGAGGCATACTAGTGACACTATGTTTGTCTATGTATTCACACATGTATTATGTTTCCGGTTAATACAATTCTAGCATGAATAATAAACATTTATCATGAAATAAGGAAATAAATAATAACTTTATTATTGCCTCTAGGGCGTATTTCCTTTAGTCTCCCACTTGCACTAGAGTCAATAATCTAGTTCACATCGCCATGTGATTTAACACCAATATTCATATCTGTATATGATTAACACCCATAGTTTACATCGTCATGTGACCAACACCCAAAGGGTTTGCTAGAGTCAATAATCTAGTTCACATTGCTATGTGATTAACACCCAAAGAGTACTAAGGTGTGATCATGTTTTGCTCGTGAGAGAAGTTTAGTCAACGGGTTTGACACATTCAGAGCCGTATGTATTTTGCAAAAATATTTTATGTCTACAATGCTCTGTACGGAGCTACTCTAGCTAATTGCTCCCACTTTCAATATGTATCCAGATTGAGACTTAGAGTCATCTGGATCAGTGTCAAATCTTGCATCGACGTAACCCTTTACGAGAACCTCTTGTCACCTCCATAATCGAGAAACATATCCTTATTCCACTAAGGATAATTTTGATCAATGTCCAGTGATCTACTCCTAGATCACTATTGTACTTCCTTGCCAAACCAGGACAGAGTATACAATAGGTCTGGTCCATAGCATGGCATACTTTTATAGAACCTATGACTAAGGCATAGGGAATGACTTTCATTCTCTTTCAATTTTCTGTCGTGGTCGGGATTTGAGTCTTACTCAATTTCATACCTTTGCAACACCGGCAAGAACTCTTTCTTTGACTGTTCCATTTTGAACTACTTCAAAATCTTGTCAAGGTATGTACTCATTGAAAATCTTATCAAGCGTCTTGATCTATCTCAATAGATCTTGAAGCTCAATATGTAAGTAGCTTTACTGAGGTCTTTCTTTTAAAGAACTCCTTTCAAACACGTCTGTATGCTTTCCAGAAAAATTCTACATCATTTCTGATCAACAATATGTCACTCACATATACTTATCAGAAAGGCTATAGTGCTCCCACTCACTTTTTTGTAAATACAGGATTCTCTGCAAGTCCGTATAAAACTATATGCTTTGATCAACTTATCAAAGCGTATATTCCAACTCCGAGATGCTTGCACCAGTCCATAGATGGACCGCTGGAGCTTGCACATTTTGTTAGCATATTTAGGATTGACAAAACCTTCTGGTTGCATCATATAAAACTCTTCTTTAAGAAAACCATTAAGGAATGCAGTTTCGACATCCATTTGCCAGATTTCATAAAATGTGGCAATTGCTAACATGATTCGGATAGATTTAAGCATCACTACAGTTGAGAAAATCTCATTGTAGTCAACACCTTGAACTTGTCGAAAACCTTTTTGCGACAAGTCGAGCTTTGTAGATAGTAACACTACTATCAACGTCTGTCTTCCTCTTGAAGATCCATTTATTTTCTATGGCTTGCCGATCATCGGGCAAGTCCACCAAAGTCCACACTTTGTTCTCATACATGGATCCTATCTCAGATTTCATGGCCTCCAGCCATTTCACAGAATCTGGGCTCATCATCGCTTCCTCATAGTTCGTAGGTTTATCATGGTCTAGTAACATGACTTTCAGAACAGGATTACCGTACCTCTCGGGTGCGGATCTCACTCTGGTTGACCTACGAGGTTCGGTAGTAACTTGATCTGAAGTTACATGATCATCATCATTAGCTTCCCACTAATTGGTGTAGGAGTTACAGGAACATATTTCTGTGATGAACTACTTTCCAATAAGGGAGCAGGTACAGTTACCTCATCAAGTTTTTACTTTCCTCCCACTCACTTCTTTCGAGAGAAACTCCTTCTCTAGAAAGGATCCATTCTTAGCAATGAATGTCTTGCCTTCGGATCTATGATAGAAGGTGTACCCAACTGTCTCCTTTGGGTATCCTATGAAGACACATTTCTCCGATTTGGGCTTGAGCTTATCAGGATGAAACTTTTTCACATAAGCATCGCAAACCCAAACTTTAAGAAACGACATCTTAGGTTTATTGCTAAACCATAGTCCATACGGTGTCGTCTCAACGGATGTATATGGTGCCCTATTTTAACGTGAATGCAGCTATCTCTAATGCATAACCCCAAAATGATATTGGTAAATCAGTAAGAGACATCATTGATCACACCATATCAAATAAAGTATGGTTATGACGTTCAGACACACCATTACGCTGTGGTGTTCCAGGTGGCATGAGTTTGTGAAACTATTCCACATTATTTTAACTGAAGGCCAAACTCGTAACTCAAATATTCATCTCCACGATCAGATCATAGAAACTTAATTTTCTTGTTACGATGATTTTCTACTTCACTCTGAAATTCTTTGAACCTTTCAACTGTTTCATACTTATGTTTCATCAAGTAGATATACCCATATCTGCTCAAATCATCTGTGAAGGTCAGAAAATAACGATACCCGCCACGAGCCTTAATACTCATTGGTCTGCATACATCAGTATGTATTATTTCCAACAAGTCAGTAGCTCGTTGCATTGTTCTGACCATTGTTCTGGAGAACGGAGTTTTAGTCATCTTGCCCAAAAGGCACGGTTCGCAAGCATCAAATGATTCATAACCAAGTGAATCCGAAAATCCATCTTTATGGAGTTTCTTCATGCGCTTTACACCGATATGTCCCAAACGGCAGTGCCACAAATAAGTTGCACTATCATTATTAACTTTGCATCTTTTGGCATCAATATTATGAATATGTGTATCACTACGATCGAGATCCAACAAACTATTTTCATTGGGTGTATGACAATTGAAGGTTTTATTCATGTAAACAGAACAACAATTATTCTCTGACTTTAAATGAATAACCTATTGCAATAAACATGATCAAATCATATTCATGCTCAACGCAAATGCCAAATAACATTTATTTAGGTTTAACACTAATCCCGAAAGTATAGGGAGTGTGTGATGATGATCATATCAATCTTGGAACTACTTCCAACACTCACCGTCACTTCCCCTCAACTAGTCTCTGTTTATTATGTAACTCCTGTTCCGAGTTACTAATCTTAGTAACCGAACAAGTATCAAATACTCAGGGGCTACTATAAACACTAGTAAGGCACACATCAATAACCTGTATATCAAATATACCCTTATTCACTTTGCCATCCTTCTTATCCACCAAATATTCAGGGCATTTCCGCTTCCAGTGACCATTCCCTTTGCAGTAGAAGCACTCAGTTTCAGGCTTTGGTTCAGCTTTGGGCTTCTTCACGGGAGTGACAACATGCTTGCCATTCTACTTGAAGTTTCCCTTTCTTTCCCTTTTCCCTTTTCTTGAAACTAGTGGTCTTGTCAATCATCAACACTTGATGCTCTTTCTTGATTTCTACCTTCGTTGATTTAAACATCGCGAAGAGCTCAGGAATCATTTTCGTCATCCTTTGCATACTATAGTTCATCACAAAGTTCTACTAACTTGGTGATGGTGACTAGAGAACTCTGTCAATCACTATCTTATCTGGAAGATTAACTCCCACTTGATTCAAGCAATTGTAGTACCCAGACAATCTGAGCACATGCTCACTAGTTGAGCGATTCTCCTCCATCTTTTAGCTATAGAACTTGTTGGAGACTTCATATCTCTCAACTCGGGTATTTGCTTGAAATATTAACTTCAACTCCTGGAACATCTCATATGGCCCATGACGTCCAAAACGTCTTTGAATTCCCGATTCTAAGCTGTTAAGGATGGTGCAGTAAACTATCAAGTAGTCATCATATTGAGCTAGCCAAACATTCGTAACGCCTGCATCTGCTCCTGCAATAGGTCCTTCACCTAGCGGTGCATCAAGGACATAATTCTTCTGTGCAGCAATGAGGACAATCCTCAGATCACGGATCCAATCCGCATCATTGCTACTAACATCTTTCATCACAATTTTCTCTAGGAACATATCAAAATAAACATATGAAAGCAACAACGCGAGCTATTGATCTACAACATAATTTGCAAAATACTACCAGGACTAAGTTCATGATAAATTTAAGTTCAATTAATCATATTACTTAAGAACTCCCACTTAGATAGACATCTCTCTAATCATCTAAGTGATCACGTGATCCAAATCAACTAAACCATAACCGATCATCACGTGAAATGAAGTAGTTTTCAATGGTGAACATCACTATGTTGATCATATCTACTATATGATTCATGCTCGACCTTTCGGTCTCAGTGTTCCGAGGCCATATCTGCATATTCTAGGCTCGTCAAGTTTAACCTGAGTATTCTGCGTGTGCAAAACTGGCTTGCACCTGTTGTAGATGGACGTAGAGCTTATCACACCCGATCATCACATGGTGTCTGGGCACGATGAACTTTGGCAACGGTGCATACTCAGGGAGAACACTTTTATCTTGAAATTTTATTGAGAGATCATCTTATAATGCTACCGTCAATCAAAGCAAGATAAGATGCATAAAAGATAAACATCACATGCAATCAATATAAGTGATATGATATGGCCATCATCATCTTGTGCTTGTGATCTCCATCTCCGAAGCACCGTCATGATCACCATTGTCACCGGCGCGACACCTTGATCTCCATCGTAGCATCATTGTCGTCTCGCCAACTATTGCTTCTATGACTATCGCTACCGCTTAGTGATAAAGTAAAACAATTACAAGGCGATTGCATTGCATACAATAAAGTGACAACCATATGGCCCCTGCCAGTTGCCGATGACTCGGTTACAAAACATGATCATCTCATACAATAAAATATAGCATCCCGTCTTGACCATATCACATCAAACATGCCCTGCAAAAACAAGTTAGACGTCCTCCACTTTGTTGTTGCAAGTTTTACGTGGCTGCTATGGGCTGAGCAAGAACCATTCTTACCTACGCATCAAAACCACAACGATAGTTCGTCAAGTTAGTGATGTTTTAACCTTCTCAAGGACCGGGCGTAGCCACACTCGGTTCAACTAAAGTTGGAGAAACTGACACCCGCCAGCCACCTGTGTGCAAAGCACGTCGGTAGAACCAGTCTCGCGTAAGCGTACGCGTAATGTCGGTCCGGACCACTTCATCCAACAATACCGCCGAACCAAAGCATGACATGCTGGTAAGCAGTATGACTTGTATCGCCCACAACTCACTTGTGTTCTACTCGTGCATATAACTTCTACGCATAAAACCTGGCTCGGATGCCACTGTTGGGGAACATAATAATTTCAAAAAATTTCCTACGCACACGCAAGATCATGGTGATGCATAGCAACGAGAGGGGAGAGTGTGTCCACGTACCCTTGTAGACCGAAAGCGGAAGCGTTAGCACAACGCGGTTAATGTAGTCGTACGTCTTCACGATCCGACCGATCAAGTACCGAACGCACGGTACCTCCGAGTTCTTGCACACGTTCAGCTCGATGACGTCCCTCGAACTCCGATCTAGCCGAGCTTTGAGGGAGAGTTCCGTCAGCATGACGGCGTGGTGACGATGATGATGTTCTACCGACGCAGGGCTTCGCCTAAGCACCACTGTGATATTATCAAGGTGAACTATGGTGGAGGGGGGCACCGCACACGGTTAAGAGATCTCAAGGATCAATTGTTGTGTCTCCAATGGGCGCCCCTCTCCCCATATATAAAGGAGTGGAGGAGGGGGAGGGCCGGCCCTCTCTATGGCGCGCCCTAGGGGAGTCCTACTCCCACCGGGAGTAGGATCCCCCTTTCCTAGTAGAACCAGGAGCCCTTCCAAGTAGTAGGAGTAGTAGAGAAGGAAAGGGAAAAGAGAAGAGAAGGAAGGAGGGGGTGCCGCCCCTCTCCTTAGTCCAATTCGGACTAAGCCATGGGGGGGGGGCGCACAACCTCCCCTCTCTCTTTCCCATAAAGCCCAATAAGGCCCATATACTCCCCGGCGAATTCCCGTAACTCTCCGGTACTCCGAAAAATACCCGAATCACTCGGAACCTTTCCGAAGTCCGAATATAGTCGTCCAATATATCGATCTTTATGTCTCGACCATTTTGAGACTCCTTATCATGTCCCTGATCTCATCCGGGACTCCAAACTACCTTCGGTACATCAAAACACAAAAACTCATAATATAATCGTAATCGAACTTTAAGCGTGCGGACCCTACGGGTTCGAGAACTATGTAGACATGACCGAGACACGTCTCCGGTCAATAACCAATAGCGGAACCTGGATGCTCATATTGGCTCCCACATATTCTACGAAGATCTTTATTGGTCAAACCGCATAACAACATACGTTGTTCCCTTTGTCATCGGTATGTTACTTGCTCGAGATTCGATCGTCGGTATCTCAATACCTAGTTCAATCTCGTTACCGGCAAGTCTCTTTAATCGTTCCATAATACATCATCCTGCAACTAACTCATTAGTTACAATGCTTGCAAGGCTTATAGTGACGTGCATTACCGAGTGGGCCCAGAGATACCTCTCCGACAATCGGAGTGACAAATCTAATCTCGAAATATGCCAACCCAACAAGTACCTTTGGAGACACGTGTAGAGCACCTTTATAATCACCCAGTTACATTGTGACGTTTGGTAGCACACAAAGTGTTCCTCCGATAAACGGAAGTTGCATAATCTCATAGTTATAGGAACATGTATAAGTCATGATGAAAGCAATAGCAACATACTAAACGATCAAGTGCTAAGCTAACGGAATGGGTCAAGTCAATCACATCATTCTCCTAATGATGTGATCCCGTTAATCAAATGACAACTCATGTCTATGGTTAGGAAACTTAACCATCTTTGATTAACGAGATAGTCAAGTAGAGGCGTACTAGTGACACTATGTTTGTCTATATATTCACACATGTATTATGTTTCCTGTTAATACAATTCTAGCATGAATAATAAACATTTATCATGAAATAAGGAAATAAATAATAACTTTATTATTGCCTCTAGGGCATATTTCCTTCATAGAGCCGCGCATCGTTGATGCCTTGATTCAATCTTATGATGAAAAACTTAATTTGGAAGTTTCTATACCTAGAAAACTTAATGATGAGTGGGAACCTACTATAAAGATTAGAATTAAAGATTATGAGTGTTTTGCTTTGTGTGATTTGGTTGCTAGTGTTTCCATGATTCCGAAAACTTTATGTGATATTCTAGGTTTCCATGATCTTGATGATTGCTCTTTAAATTTGCATTTTGCGGATTCCACCATTAAAAAGCCAATGGGAAGGATCAATGATGTTCTTATTGTTGCAAATAGAAATTTGGTGCCCATAGATTTTATTGTTCTTGATATAGATTGCAATCTTTCTTGCCCTATTATTCTTGGTAGACCTTTCCTTAGAACGATTGGTGCGATTATTGATATGAAGGAAGGGAATATTAGATTCCAATTTCCATTAAAGAAAGGCATGGAGCACTTCCAAGAAAGAAAGTCAAATTACCTTATGAATCTATCATGCGTGCTACTTATGAATTTAGTGCCAAAGATGGCACTCGTTAGATCTATTTTTGCTTTTATGCCTAGATAGGGGCGTTAAACGATAGCGCTAGTTGGGAGGCAACCCAATTTTCTTTATATTTTTTGTTTTTGCTCCTGTTTAGTAATAAATCTTGCATCTACCTTCTGGTTAGATGTGTTTTTATCTTTTAATTAGTGTTTGTGCCAAGTAGAACCTATAGGATAACCTACGATGATAGTTGATTTGATTCTGCTGAAAAACAGAAACTTTGCGCGCATGAATATAATTTTGTTAAATCACAGGAACGTGCTTTTGCGTTGATTCTTTTTTCTGCTGTTCAATAAACAAATTGTCCAGGACTTCCTATTTTTCCAGGATTTTTAGAGTTCCATAAGTTTGCGTTATTTATAGATTGCTACAGACTGTCCTATTTTTGACAGATTCTGTTTTTCGTGTGTTGTTTGCTTATTTCAATGCATCTATGGCTAGTAAATTAATTTATAAACCGTAAAGAAGTTGGAATACAGTAGGTTTAACACCAAAATAAATAAAGAATGAGTTCATTGCAGTATCTTATGTGGTGGTTTTGTTTTCTTTCACTAACGGAGCTTATAAGATTTCCTGTTGAGTTTTGTGTTGTGAAGTTTTCAAGTTTTGGGTAAAGCTTTTATGGACTATGGAATAAGGAGTGGCAAGAGCCTAAGCTTGGGGATGTCCAAGGCACCCCAAGATATTCAAGAATAGCCAAAAGCCTAAGCTTGGGGATGCCCCGGGAAGGCATCCCCTCTTTCGTCTTCGTTCATTGGTAACTTTACTTGGAGCTATATTTTTATTCGCCACATGATATGTGTTTTGCTTGGAGCGTCGTGTATTATATTAGTCTTTGCCTTTTAGTTTACCACAATCATCCTTGCTGTACACACCTTTTGGGAGAAGCCTATTTGATTAGAATTTGCTAGAATACTCTATGTGCTTCACTTATATCTTTTGAGCTTGATATTTTTTGCTCTAGTGCTTCACTTATATTATTTTGAGAGTCTTTTAGAACAGCATGGTATTTGCTATGGTCATAAAGTTGGTCCTAGGATGGTAGGCATCCAAGTTGGGTATAATAAAAACTATCATAGGAAGTGAATTGGATGCTATGATCAATTTGATACTTGATAATTGTTTTGAGATATGGAGGTAGTGATATTAAAGTCATGCTAGTTGGGTGATTATGAATTTAAAGAATGCTTGTGCTGAAGTTAGCAAGTCCCATAGCATGCACGCATGGTTAAAGTTGTGTAACAAATTTGAAACATGAAGTGTACCCGGCTTGTGCATCCTTATGAGTGGCGGTCGGGGACGAGCGATGGTCTTTTCCTACCAATCTATCCCCCTAGGAGCATGCGCATAGTACTTAGTTTTTGATGACTTCTAAATTTTTGCAATAAGTATATGAGTTCTTTTTGACTAATGTTGAGTCCATGGATTATACGCACTTTTACCTTTCCGCCTTTGCTAGCCTCTTCGGTACCGTGCATTGCCCTTTCTCACCTTGAGAGTTGGTGCAAACTTCGCCGGTGCATCCAAACCCCGTGATACGATACGCTCTATCACACATAAACCTCCCTATATCTTCCTCAAAACAGCCACCATACCTACCTATTATGGCATTTCCATAGCCATTCCGAGATATATTGCCATGCAACTTTCCACCATTCCGCTCATCATCATCATGACATACTTTACTTTTGTCATATTGCCATTGCATGATCATGTAGTTGACATCGTATTTGTGGCAAAGCCACCATGCATTATTTTTCATACATGTCACTCTTGATTCATTGCACCATCCCGGTACACCACCAGAGGCATTCATATAGAGTCATATCTTGTTCTAGTTTCGAGTTGTAATTCTTATGTTGTAATCAATAGAAGTGTGATGATTACTGTCGGTGTCAAAACCGGCGGATCTCGGGTAGGGGGTCCCGAACTATGCGTCTAGGCGGATGGTAACAGGAGACAAGGGACATGATGTTTTTACCCAGGTTCGATCCCTCTCGATGGAGGTAAAACCCTACTCCTGCTTGGTTAATATTGATGATATGGGTAGTACAAGAGTAGATCTACCACGAGATCAGAGAGGCTAAACCCTAGAAGCTAGCCTATGGTATGATTGTTGTTCGTCCTACGGACTAAAACCCTCCGGTTTATATAGGAAACGAAGAGGGTTAGGGTTACACAGAGTCGGTTACAATGGTAGGAGATCTACATATCCGTATCGCCAAGCTTGCCTTCCACGCCAAGGAAAGTCCCATCCGGACATGGGACGAAGTCTTCAATCTTGTATCTTCATAGTCCAGGAGTCCGGCCAAAGGCTATAGTCCGGCCATCCGGACACCCCCTAATCCAGGACTCCCTCAGTAGTCCCTGAACCAGGCTTCAATGACGACGAGTCTGGCGCGCAGATTGTCTTCGGCATTGCAAGGCGGGTTCCTCCTCCGAATACTTCATAGAAGATTTTGAACACAAGGATAGTGTCCGGCTCTGCAAAATAAGTTCCACATACCACCGTAGAGAGAATAATATTTACACAAACTCAATCTGCTGACGTATTCCGTGGCGTGACATCACACCACGACCAAGCGTTTATTCGAATCGTTTTTACTGTCCCACCTCAGTGCGTTTAGCGAGGCGGTTTCCTTGGCACGTCTTATCAAAGCAGAGATCGTGTCCCCTTATTCCGGGATTCTCATAAATACGGGCGTGGATAACCCAACCGCGCCATTGATTACGACGCTTGGGAGATAAGCGAGTTTTACTAGGCTGGTGGGGACGCATAGCTTCGTCCGTCCATATAAGGGGATAAGGATCCACTTTTTCACACACGCCTTCTTCCTCTTTTGCTCATCCATTTCCGCGCACTCGAGCTCTAGCGCCCAAGTCCGCACATCTCGCCTCAACCTTCCCCAGCCATGTCTGGAGCGGGAGGCAAGTGGTTGGTCTCCTCCATCACGGAGGGGCACATCAAAAAGCTGTGGAAGGCTGGATACTTGTCCAGCGACATCGCGCATCGGCTCCCCGACAAGGGACAGCTTATCCCCACCCCCAGGCCCGATGAGAGGGTGGTGTTCCTCACCCACTTCCTCTGCGGACTAGGTTTTCCACTTCACCCATTTGTCTGGGGGCTCATGTTCTACTACGGCCTGGATTTCCATGATCTGGCCCCAAATTTCATCCTCAACATCTCGGCATTCATCCTCGTGTGCGAGGCCTTCCTCTGCATCCAGCCCCACTTCGGCTTATGGCTGAAGACCTTCAATGTCAAGTCGAAGGTAGTGGGCGACCGCCAGGCGGAGTGCGGAGGTGCCATGGTGGGCAAGATGGCCAACATCCTATGGCTCGAGGGCTCCTTCGTGGAGACCATAAAGGGGTGGAAATTGGGGTGGTTCTACATCACCGAGCCGCGTGACCCTGAATGGGCAGCAGCCCCCGAATTCCGATCTGGCTTCCCTACACGGCTCACCTCTTGGAAAGAGATGGGCCTGACATGGGGTAATTCGGAAGAGCTGACCGGACTCCAAACCTGCGTCCAAAACCTGGTGAACAAGAAGCTCAAGCTTGTCAACGTAGTCCAGGTCATGCTCATCCGTCGGATCCTCCCGTGCCAACAACAGGCCTTCAGCTTGTGGGAGTTTGATCCGGCACAACACCAAACCTTAAGCAGGCTCTTCGACACTATGTACGAAGATGCCTGGAAGGTGCTGTTCAAGGGCGCCGAGGCTCCCGCATCCGCTACCGAAGATCGCGGATTCAGCTCACAGCGTGAAGCCAGTGAGGTAAGCTACTTTACCCTTTACGGGACTCTTGTTTTCCATAGTTTGACTCTATGCGGGATCTAAACTCCCTTGCCTTTGACAGGATTGGCAGAAGACGTCCAGGCAGGTTGACTGTCCGGCTCCCTTGCCAGAAGACCCAGCGGACGCCCGATTGATGGGGCTGCTGGTTCCGGCACCTCACGTGGTGCCGGAGAAGAAGGCCAAGAAGAAGGCCATGAGAACTCGAAGGAGCTCCCGGCACCAGGCGTTGTCAGACTCATCGTCCGATGACTCTGAGGCGGACTCCTCCCGCGAAGACGAGGAGGAGGAAAAAGAGGCCTCTCCCCTAGCGGGGGGAGAGAAGAAAAGGAAGGCCGCCCCAACTGGGGAGGCCGGAGGGTCCAAGAAGGGAAGGACCCTTCCTCCGGACTACTCCACCAACGCTGATGACGGCAAAGAGGAGTGGGCACCGAGGGCTAAGCCCCTGGCGACATCGTAAGTGTCCGGATACCAGAATAACTCATGGCGTTTCGTTTGTCGTACAAAATCTCCTAACGCCGAATATAACCCTGCAGCCCGCCCAAGGACAGGCTCGGCGCTTCAACGAGCGGCTCCGTGGATTCGTCGGACGTGAATAGCACCTCACTTCCGGCTGCCTCCTCTCCTCGCGATGCGGATGATGCCGAGGTGGGGTCCCAAAAGGGGCCCAGCCAGGAGGAGGTAGTCAGGAGGCGCCGCAAGGCAACCTCTCGGACTCCAGGAGCAAGGGGGACAAAACCCCAAAGGGCTCTAAGTCCGGCCCTGGGCCGGACTCCGCACCGGAACCTTCAGTGGTTCCGGAGTCCGGCAGGCGGCCCCTTCATAAGAAGGGAAAGACTGCGACACCGGTGACCTCCGTCCAACCGGAGGCACCAGATAATTTGCTGGAGGCGCTTAACGGCGCCTCCATCGATGAGGAGCACTGCACTGTTATGAGTGTGGTGATCCAGAAAGTTTAGTCCACCAAGAGCGGGCTGACTGAAGCCTGTGCCAGCCTTTTAACAGGGTTTGAGGTATGTATTTAAGATATGTAAAAATATTACCGCATAGACAGTAGCCCCTGATGCTTAGTTTGGTGTTAGGAAAGAAAAGCCGAACTAAGGATCTAAAAAGATGTATGCATGAGTCTAACATAAGTATGTCAATATGGGGAATGCAGGCTGCGCTGCTGACCTCTGCCGTACTAACTGCGGAGGTCAATGCATTGAAGTAGAGCCTCGAGCGGTCCGAGAACGAGCTCGGCCTTGCCAAAAAGCAGCTCGAGGACAAGGAAGGTAAGTAATACCTTATGGAAGTATATAAAAGATGTGGTTGCAAAAAATGACAGGAATAACGTGAGTATTGCAGGGGCCACAAACGAGGTGGCGACCCTGAAGGAAGCGGTGTCCAAGGCCGAAAGCAATGCGGCCGCGGAGCGCACCGAGCGAGAGAAGCAAGAGGCGCGGGTGGCGGAGGTGCGGCAAGAGCTCCAGGCTCTCGTGGAAAAACACGAGAGTTTGGAGCGTGACTCAAAGACTCGAGAGTCCGAGCTCGCCTCGGCCCTTGAGGGCGCCAAAGCCGCTAAGGCCGAAGCCCAAAAATCCCTCCAGGAAATTGAAGCGATGAAGAAGATAGCGGCGAGTACGACATTCTTTATGCCAAGCAGGCACGTGAAAGTGAATTATCTGTTACTTACCCGAATCCGGAGCTCTCCAGGAGCATTCGCAGATCTGCCCCGCAGTATGTCCGATGCTGCCGCGTTCTACCGAGTTGAGGAGGGGAGCTCAACGGAGAAGGTGTTCTGGTCTAAGTATGCTGAGGCCGGACATCCGGTGCCCTTGAGCGACCAGCTGAAGCAGCTGGTCGAGCTCCATAAGGTGGCCGAACAGGCCATGAAGGGCCTCATAGTTCGGCTGTGGCCTAAGGAAGCCATGCCTGGGAGCTACTTCAGGCTGGTGAGGCGGCTGGTGGATGCCTGTCCATGGATTGAAGTCGTCAAGCGCTCTGTCTGCATCGAAGGTGCCCGTAGGGCCCTTGCCCGCGCTAAAGTGCACCGGGGCAAGATGGACGCTGAGAAGCTTGTGACGGACAGACCACCGCCGGGCAGGGAGTATCGCAAGCCCGAGATGTATTATGAGGGCGTCCTGAAGGGTGCCCGCCTTATAGCGGGTGAATGCTCCAAAGATGTAATTTTTGAGTAAACTCGCATTTGTTATCCTGTATGCTGAAAACTGGTTCATATGCGCTAAGCAACGCTTGTGAATTTAAAATATTACCTTCTGTGCGTCGTTTATTAAATTTGAGATATGGCGAGTCATCGGCTTTGACCCCCATGCCACGAGTGCTGGGGTGTTCGGGATAAACTTGAGCGCTCTTTTTCCCATTCTTGGGTCCTTCGAGGGAGGCGCTCAACGCAACGAACAAGGCAACTGGACTATAATGCTTGAACACTCTCACTTAGCCATAGAATTCTATAATTTTAAATTTCGGCGAAGCCCCTAGTATTCGGAAGACCGAGTTCGGGGCGCTATCCACGCCTGGGCCGAACAAAGCCGACTCCTCGCTCTAAGCGGCATAAGTCTTTAGGGACTCGAAAACCTCTCGAACAGCGACCGGCTCTCGCCATATCATGACGGTCAGTTTTAGCTTTCTCCACTGAGGTGCTTACCCAGCTCAACCGGGGCACAATCGCAGTGGTTCTCCCAGTGCTACCTTAGCTGATATAACGGAACGTAAGGTACCAAAACATGGGAGCCGGGCAAACCCAACTATTGACCCAAGACATGATTCGGAGCTGATGCATATAATGCTATAAGTTCGGGGTGCCACACTTGTGAAAGTGTTCGGACTTATCACACCATATTTTGGGGTACTTAAGCCCCTGGTGTATTTGGCCGTACCAAAGTGTACGGATGCAACATGTCATAAGTGAACATATATAGATAAAAAAGGAATGCAATAATAGGCAGAAGCTATGCATTGTTTATTCAAAAAGGCCGCGGTAAAAGCAGAACGATACAAATAGTGCGATAAGCAATGGACGGGACTATTTGACATGTCCCCCTCCAGGGGCGAGCTGCGGGATGATATGTGAAACAAGTATACTGCTCGTTATAGAGAGCACCTGGACACTCGACGTAGCTTTCTGCTTCCCTGGCTGTTGCATCGTGTGTTCGGCGATTCTACTGCCGGACAGGGCTTCTTGAGAACGGAGTCCTGAAAGTAAGAAAAAAAAAGAATGACACAATCGGGAGCCCCTGGTGCGGTTGAGCCGCATTCTGGGCCTGCCGTGGTCGTGCCCCTCCCCCTATGCCCATTGTATTTCTAGAATGTAATTATGTACGCGTAGTACTGGTTTCACAATTTCGCGAGGGCTGGGGTTGGGGCCGCATTGCTACGCGTGCTCGGAACGTGCCAGGCGGTCTTGTTATAGGTTACTCCGGGCGCGCTTGACGGTGTCCGGACATTGAATAGCCGGACTCGAGAATTGCCTTGAGAGGCTGCTTTTTACTTCCGCCGCTAGGGCCGCCGTATGCTCCTCCGTTCGGAGAGAGCGTTCGGTGTTTCCATTGACCGTAATGACTCCTCGAGGGCCTGGCATCTTGAGCTTGAGGTATGCGTAGTGCGGCACCGCATTGAACTTTGCAAATGTGGTTCGTCTGAGCAGTGCGTGATAGCCACTGCGGAACGGGACTATGTCGAAGATTAATTCCTCACTTCGAAAGTTATCCGGGGATCCGAAGACCACTTCAAGTGTAACTGAGCCTGTACAGTTGGCCTCTACACCTGGTATGACGCCTTTAAAGGTCGTTTTTGTGGGTTTAATCCTTGAGGGGTCTATGCCCATTTTGCGCACTGTATCCTGATAAAGCAGGTCCAGGCTGCTGCCGCCGTCCATTAGGACTCTAGTGAGGTGAAATTCGTCAATGATTGGGTCTAGAACCAATGCGGCGAATACGCCATGGCGGATGCTAGTGGGGTGGTCCCTTCGATCAAAAGTGATCGAGCAAGAGGACCACGGATTGAACTTTGGGGCGACTGGCTCCATCGCATATACGTCCCTTAGTGCATGCTTCCGCTCCCTTTTGGGTATGTGGGTTGCGTATATCATGTTCACCGTCCGCACTTGTGGGGGGAAGCCCTTCTGTCCTCTATTGTTCGGCGGCCGGGGCTCCTCCTCATCATCGCTATGCAGCCCCTTGTCATTGTTTTCGGCATTTAACTTGCCTGCCTGCTTGAACACCCAACAATCCCTGTTGGTGTGGTTGGCTAGTTTTTTGGGGGGTGCCGTGTATCTGGCACGAGCGATCGAGTATTCGGTCCAAATTGGACGACCCCGGAGTATTTCTTTTGAATGGCTTTTTCCGCTGACTGGGTTTAGAGCCTCTGAATCCGGCACTGACTACCGTATCCTCAGCATTATCGCTGTTAATGCGGCGCTTGTGCTTGTTGTGACGCGACCTGCCGTTGCTGTCCTTGGTATCCGAATTACCAGGGCTCTTGGTCATGTTGTTACTACGAGCTAGCCAGCTGTCCTCTCCCGCGCAAAAGCGGGTCATGAGTGTTGTGAGGGCTACCATGGATTTCAGATTTTCCTATCGTAGGTGCCGGGCAAGCCACTCGTCGCGGATGTTATGTTTGAAGGTTGCAAGGGCCTTTGCATCCGGACAGTCGATGATTTGATTTTTCTTGGTTAGGAACCGTGTCCAGAATTGTCTGGCCGATTCCTCTGGCCGCTGAATTATGTGGCTTAGGTCATCGGCGTCTGGTGGTCGCATATAGGTGCCCTGGAAATTGTCAAGGAATGCGGCTTCCAGGTCTTCCCAACAACCAATTAACTCTGCTGGCAAGCTGTTAAGCCAATGCCGAGCTGGTCCTTTAAGCTTGAGTGGGAGGTATTTGATGGCATGTAGATCATCACCGCGGGCCATGTGGATATGAAGGAGGTAGTCCTCGATCCATACCGCAGGATCTATTGTGCCATCGTACGATTCGATGTTTACGGGTTTGAAACCCTCGGGGATTTGATGATCCATTACTTCATCTGTGAAGCATAGTGGGTGTGTGGCGCCTCTGTACTGGGCTATATCACGACGTAGCTCAAATGTGCTTTGTCTGCTGTGTTCGGCTCGGCCGGATTTGCTGTATCCGGCATGACGGTTATCGTCGCGTGTAGTGAGGCGCCCACGCGATCCGTAGATCGATCTTGTTTGCCTTGCCTTGTCCTCCAATATATCTTGCAGGTCTGGCGCATTTCCCCGTTCCTTGGTACTTTTTGAGCGACGCCGGGGTGCGGCTTGAGTGGAGGGCCGAGAGGCCTCTCTGTCGCGGCCACGAGGTGGCCGATCGGCCGCATCATGCGCTGGTGATGTAGGTTTGGGTGCTTCCTCCTCTAATCGGGGTAGCAGCCTGCGTTTTGGGTAGCTCTTGGAGGGGCGTTCGAGTTCATACTCTTTGGCCGCAAGGACTTCGGTCCATCTGTCAGCTAGCAAGTCTTGGTCAGCTCTAAGCTATTGCTGCTTTTTCTTTAGGCCGCTTGCCGTGGCCATAAGCCTGCGTTTGAAACGCTCCTGTTCGACGGGATCCTCAGGCACGACAAATTCGTCGTCGTTGAGGCTTGCCTCGTCTTCGGAGGGAGGCATGCAATTATTGTCCTCTACCTCTCTGCCTGCCGCTCTCTCATGAGGGCTGGCTTCTCCATCCTCCTGCGCTGAATCTTGCTAGAGGGGGTTGTCTTTGGCACTGTCCGGGGTGTTATTATCTCCCGTGCCGGAATCACCATTTTTGCTGTGGAGGGATTTAGAGCGGCGCCGCTGACGCCGGCGCTTAGGCTGTTTCTTGGAGGGGTCGTCCTCCGTTGTTCCATCGCCATTCCCATCTTTTGGGATGTCCACCATGTATATGTCGTATGACAAGGTGGCCTTCCAGTGCCCTGTAGGCGCTAGTTCTTGGTCGTCTCCTGCATCATCGTCCATACCGTCGATGTCTTCGGAGTCAAAGTCGAGCATGTCGGTTAAATCATCGACAGTGGCTACGAAGTGGGTGGTGGGTGGGCTTTGAATTTCTTCGTCATCCGCATCCCAACCTTCCTAACCATAGTCCGGCTAGGGCTCTCCTGATAAAGAGAGAGACTTTAGTGAATTCAGGATGTCGCCAAAGGGCGAGTGCCAAAAGATGTCCGTGGCGGTGAACTCCATGATCGGTGCCCAATCGGATTCGATTGGCAGGGGCGCGGAAGGTTCGAAGTCCGGAGAGGAGTCCGGAGCCTTGGAGTCACGAGCTTCGCAAAAGACAGGGTTGGTGTATGGCTCAATCGCCGTACAGATTGCAGCCCCCGAGGCGGTGTCCAGCCACCCATCCTCGATCGGCGCAGTCGGCTCCGAGCTAAGGGTCGGAGCGGACACTGGTGCGGCCCCCAGGGCACTGTTCGATGGCAGAGCTAGATCATGCCCATCGTGACAGTGCGGCGCGCTTGGTTGTGGCTCAAACCCGTTGAAGATCAAGTCTCCACGGATGTTGGCCGTGTAGTTCAAACTTCCAAATCTGACCTGATGGCCAGGGGCGTAGCTTTCAATCTGCTCCAGATGGCCAAGCGAGTTGGCCCGCAGTGCAAAGCCACCGAATACAAAGATCTGTCCGGGGAGAAAGGTCTCACCCTGGACCGCATCGTTGTTGATGATCGGAGGAGCCATCGGGCCTAAAGATGACGACACAGAGGAACTCTCAATGAAAGCACCAATGTCGGTGTCAAAACCGGTGGATCTCGGGTAGGGGGTGCTGAACTGTGCGTCTAGGCGGATGGTAACAGGAGACAAGGGACATGATGTTTTTACCCAGGTTCGGGCCCTCTCGATGGAGGTAAAACCCTACTCTTGCTTGATTAATATTGATGATATGGGTAGTACAAGAGTAGATCTACCACGAGATCAGAGAGGCCAAACCCTATAAGCTAGCCTATGGTATGATTGTTGTTCGTCCTACGGACTAAAACCCTCCGGTTTATATAGGCACCGAAGAGGGTTAGGGTTACACAAAGTCAGTTACAATGGTAGGAGAAACCCAAGTATCGCCAAGCTTGCCTTCCACGCCAAGGAAAGTCCCATCCGGACACGAGACAAAGTCTTCAATCTTGTATCTGCATAGTCCAGGAGTCCGGCCAAAGGCTATAGTCCGGCCATCCGGACACCCCCTAATCCAGGACTCCCTCAATCATCATTATTAGAACATTGCCCAAAGAAAAAAAAGAAAGGCCCAAAATAAAAAAAAAGAAAAGAAAAAAATGAAAAAAAGAAAATAAAGAAAGAAAAAAGAAAATAAATAAAAAGGGCAATGTTACTATCTCTTTTTACACACTTGTGCTTCAAAGTAGCACCTTGTTCTTCATGTAGTGAGTCTCATATATTGTGCTTCAAAGTAGCACCGTGTTTTTCATATAGCGAGTCTAATAAGTTTTCTTTTTTCATACTAGTGGGAATTTTTCATTATAGAACTTGGCTTGTATATTCCTACGATGGGCTTCCTCAAATGCCCTAGGTCTTCGTGAGCAAGCAAGTTGGATGCACACCCACTAGTTTTCTTTTTGTTGAGCATTCATTTATAGCTCTAGTGCATCCGTTGCATGGAAATCCCTACTCCTCATGTTGACATCAATTGATAGGCATCTCCATAGCCCGTTGATTATCCTCGTCAATGTGAGACTTTCTTTTTTGTCTTCTCCACACAATCCCCATCATCATATTCTATTCCACCCATAGTGCTATATCCATGGCTCACGCTCATGTATTGCATGAAGGTTGAAAAAGTTTGAGATTATTTAAGTATGAAACAATTGCTTGGCTTGTCATCGGGGGTATAGAGAGTTGGGAACATCTTTGTGTGACGAAAATGAAGCATAGCCTAACTATATGATTTTGTAGGGATGAACTTTCTTTTGCCATGTTATTTTGAGAAGACATGATTACTTTGATTAGTATGCTTGAAGTATTACTATTTCTTTTATCAATATGAACTTTTATTTTGAATCATTTGGATCTGAACATTCATGCCACAATAAAGAAAATTACATTATGAATTATGCTAGGTAGCATTCCACATCAAAAATTCTCTTTTTATCATTTACCTACTCAAGGACGAGCAAGAATTAAGCTTGGGGATGCTTGATACGTCTCCAACGTATCTATAATTTTTGATTGTTCCATGCTATTATATTACCCCTTTTGGATGTTTATGGGCTTTATTTTACACATTTATATCATTTTTTGGGACTAACCTACTAACCGGAGGCCCAGCCCATATTGCTGTTTTTTTGCCTATTTCAGTATTTCGAAGAAAAGGAATATCAAACGGAGTCCAAACGGAATGAAACCTTCGGGAGCGTGATTTTTGGAACGAACGTGATCCGGAGAGCTTGGAGTGCAAGTCAAGAAGCAGCCGAGGAAGCCACGAGATAGGAGGCCGCGCCCCCCCTGTAGGGCGCGCCCCCTGTTTCGTGGGCCCCTCAGGCGGCCACCGACGTACTTCTTCCTCCTATATATACGTACGTTCCCCGAAAACATCCAGGGGCACCACGAAACACAATTTCCACCGCCGTAACCTTCTGTATCCGCGAGATCTCATCTTGGAGCCTTCGCGGGCACTCTGCCGGAGGGGGAATCGACCATGGAGGGCTTCTACATCAACACCCTTGCCCCTCCGATGAGTTGTGAGTAGTTTACCACAGACCTACGGGTCCATAGTTATTAGCTAGATGGCTTCTTCTCTCTTTTTGGATCTCAATACAATGTTCTCCCCCTCTCTTGTGGAGATCTATTCGATGTAAACTCTTTTTGCGGTGTGTTTGTCGAGATCCGATGAATTGTGGGTTTATGATCAAGTTTATCTATGAATAATATTTGAATCTTCTCTGAATTCTTTTATGTATGATTGAGTTATCTTTGCAAGTCTCTTAGAATTATCAGTTTGGTTTGGCCTACTAGATTGATCTTTCTTGCCATGGGAATAAGTGCTTAGCTTTGGGTTCAATCTTGCGGTGTCCTTACCCAGTGACAGAAAGGGTTGCAAGGCACGTATTGTATTGTTGCCATCGAGGATAACAAGATGGGGTTTATATCATATTGCATGAGTTTATCCCTCTACATCATGTCATCTTGCTTAATGCGTTGCTCTGTTCTTATGAACTTAATACTCTAGATGCAGGCAGGAGTCGGTCGATGTGTGGAGTAATAGTAGTAGATGCAGGCAGGAGTCGGTCTACTTGTTATGGACGTGATGCCTATATACATGATCATGCCTAGATAATCTCATAACTATGCGCTTTTCTATCAATTGCTCGATAGTAATTTGTTCACCCACCGTAATACTTATGCTATCTTGAGAGAGGCCACTAGTGAAACCTATGGCCCCCGGGTCTATCTCTTATCATATTTGCTTTCAATCTACTTTTATTTGCATCTTTACTTTTTGCATCTATATCATAAAATACCAAAAATATATTTATCTTATCATGCTATTTTTATTAGATCTCACTTTCGCAAGTGGCCGTGAAGGGATTGACAACCCCTTTATTGCGTTTGTTGCGAGTTCTCAGTTTGTTTGTGTAGGTGCGTGGGACTTTTGAGGAGCCTCCTACTGGATTGATACCTTGGTTCTAAAAACTGAGGGAAATAATTACGCTACACTTGCTGCATCACCCTTTCCTCTTCGAGGAAAACCAACGCAAGCTCAAGACGTAGCATACTCCCCCCTAGGGCGCGCCACCCCCTTGGCCGGCCCACTCCTCCACTCCTTTATATATGGGGGAGGGGGGCACCCCATAGACATAACAATTGATCATTGATCTCTTAGCCGTGTGCGGTGCCCCCCTCCACCATAGTCCTCCTCGATAATATCGTAGCGGTGCTTAGGCGAAGCCTTGCGACGGTAGAACATCATCATCGTCACCACGCCGTCATGCTGACGGAACTCTCCCTCGACACTCGGCTGGATCGGAGTACAAGGGACGTCATCGAGCTGAACGTGTGCAAGAACTCGGAGGTGCCGTAGTTTCAGTTCTTGATCGGTCGGGCCGTGAAGATGTACGACTACATCAACCGCGTTGTGCTAACGCTTCCGCTTTCCGTCTATGAGGGTACGTGGACACACTCTCCCCTCTCGTTGCTATGCATCACCATGATCTTGCGTGTGCGTAGGTTTTTTTTTAAAATTACTACGTTCCCCAACAGTGGCATCCGAGCCTAGGTTTTATGCGTTGATGTTATATGCACGAGTAGAACACAAGTGAGTTGTGGGCGATACAAGTCATACTGCTTACCAGCATGTCATACTTTGGTTCGGCGGTATTGTTGGATGAAGCGGCCCGGACCGACATTACGCGTACGCTTACGCGAGACTGGTTCTACCGACGTGCTTTGCACACAGGTGGCTGTTGGGTGTCAGTTTCTCCAACTTTAGTTGAACCGAGTGTGGCTACGCCCGGTCCTTGAGAAGGTTAAAACAACACTAACTTGATGAACTGTCGTTGTGGTTTTGATGTGTAGGTAAGAATGGTTATTGCTCAGCCCATAGCAGCCACGTAAAACTTGCAACAACAAAGTAGAGGACATCTAACTTGTTTTTGCAGGGCATGTTGTGATGTGATATGGTCAAGACATGATGCTATATTTTTATTGTATGAGATGATCATGTTTTGTAACCAAGTTATCGGTAACTGGCAGGAGCCATATGGTTGTCGCTTTATTGTATGAAATGCAATCGCCCTGTAATTGCTTCACTTTATCACTAAGCGGTAGCGATAGTCGTAGAAGCAATAGTTGGCGAGACGACAACGATGATACGATGGAGATCAAGATGTCGCGCCGGTGACGATGGTGATCATGATGGTGCTTCGGAGATGGAGATCACAAGCACAAGATGATGATGGCCATATCATATCACTTATGTTGATTGCATGTGATGTTTATCTTTTATGCATCTTATCTTGCTTTGATTGACGGTAGCATTATAAGATGATCTCTCACTAAATTTCAAGATAAAAGTGTTCTCCCTGAGTATGCACCGTTGCCAAAGTTCGTCGTGCCCAGACACCATGTGATGATCGGGTGTGATAAGCTCTATGTCCATCTACAACGGGTGCAAGCCAGTTTTGCACACGCAAAACACTCAGGTTAAACTTGACGAGCCTAGCATATGCAGATATGGCCTCCGAACACTGAGACCAAAAGGTCGAGCATGAATCATATAGTAGATACGATCAACATAGTGATGTTCACCATTGAAAACTACTCCATTTCACGTGATGATCGGTTATGGTTTAGTTGATTTGGATCACATGATCACTTAGATGATTAGAGGGATGTCTATCTAAGTGGGAGTTCTTTAGTAATATGATTAATTGAACTTAAATTTATCATGAACTTAGTACCTGATAGTATTTTTCTTGTCTATGTTTGTTGTAGATAGATGGCTCATGCTGTTGTTCTGTTGAATTTTAATGCATTCCTTGAGAAAGCAAAGTTGAAAGATGATGGTAGCAATTACATGGACTGGGTCCGTAACTTGAGGATTATCCTCATTGCTGCACAGAAGAATTACGTCCTGGAAGCACCGCTAGGTGCCAAACCTGCTGCAGGAGCAACACCAGATGTTATGAACGTCTGGCAGAGCAAAGTTGATGACTACTCGATAGTTCAGTGTGCCATGCTTTACGGCTTAGAACCGGGACTTCAACGACGTTTTGAACGTCATGGAGCATATGAGATGTTCCAAGAGTTGAAGTTAATATTTCAAGCAAATGCCCGGATTGAGAGATATGAAGTCTCCAATAAGTTCTACAGCTGCAAGATGGAGGAGAATAGTTCTGTCAGTGAGCATATACTCAGAATGTCTGGGTATAATAATCACTTGATTCAACTGGGAGTTAATCTTACGGATGATAGCGTCATTGACAAAATTCTTCAATCACTGCCACCAAGCTACAAGAGCTTCGTGATGAACTATAATATGCAAGGGATGGATAAGACAATTCCCGAGCTCTTCGCAATGCTAAAGGCTGCGGAGGTAGAAATCAAGAAGGAGCAGTCAATAAGACCACCAATTTCAAGAAGAAGGGCAAAGGGAAAAAGAAGGGGAACTTCAAGAAAAACAGCAAACAAGTTGCTACTCAAGAGAAGAAACCCAAGTCTGGACCTAAGCCTGAGACTGAGTGCTTCTACTACAAGCAGACTGGTCACTGGAAGTGGAACTGCCCCAAGTTTTTGGCGGATAAGAAGGATGGCAAGGTGAACAAAGGTATATGTGATATACATGTTATTGATGTGTACCTTACCAGAGCTCGCAGTAGCACCTGGGTATTTGATACTGGTCCTGTTGCTAATATTTGCAACTCGAAATAGGGACTACAGATTAAGCGAACATTGGCTAAGGACGAGGTGACGATGCGCGTGAGAAATGGTTCCAAAGTCGATGTGATCGCCGTCGGCACGCTACCTCTACATCTACCTTCGGGATTAGTTTTAGACCTAAATAATTGTTATTTGGTGACAGCGTTGAGCATGACCATTATATCTGGATCTTGGTTGATGCGAGACGGTTATTCATTTAAATCTGAGAATAATGGTTGTTCTATTTATATGAGTATTATCTTTTGTGGTCATGCACCCTTAAAGAGTGGTCTATTTTTGATGAATGTCGATAGTAGTGATACACATATTCATAATGTTGAAACCAAAAGATGTAGAGTTGATGATGATAGTGCAACTTATTTGTGGCACTGCCGTTTAGGTCATATTGGTGTAAAGCGCATGAAGAAACTCCATACTGATGGACTTTTGGAATCACTTGATTATGAATCACTTGGTACTTGCGAACCATGCCTCATGGGCAAGATGACTAAAATGCCGTTCTCTGGAACTATGGAGAAAGCAACTGATTTGTTGGAAATCATACATACTGATGTATGTGTTCCAATGAATGTTGAGGCCTGCGGCGGATATCGTTATTTTCCCACCTTCACAGATGATTTGAGCAGACATGGGTATATCTACTTGATGAAACATAAGTCTGGAACATTTGAAAAGTTCAAAGAATTTCAGAGTGAAGTTGAAAATCATCATAACAAGGAAATAAAGTTTCTACGATCTGATCGTGGAGGAGAATATTTGAGTTATGAGTTTGGTTTACATTTGAAGCAATGCGGAATAGTTTCGCAACTCACGCCACCCGGAACACCACAGCGTAATGGTGTGTCCGAACGTCGTAATCGTACTTTACTAGATATGGTGCGATCTATGATGTCTCTTAATGATTTACCGCTATCGTTTTGGGTTTATGCTTTAGAGATCGCCGCATTCACGTTAAATAGGGCACCATCAAAATCCATTGACACGACGCCTTCTGAACTGTGGTTTGGCAAGAAACCAAAGTTGTCGTTTCTTAAAGTTTGGGGCTGCGATGCTTATGTGAAAAAGCTTCAACCTGATAAGCTCAAACCCAAATCGGAGAAATGTGTCTTCATAGGATACCCAAAGGAAACTGTTGGGTACACCTTCTATCACAGATCCGAAGGCAAGACATTTGTTGCCAAGAATGGATCCTTTCTAGAGAAGGAGTTTTTCTCGAAAGAAGTGAGTGGGACGAAAGTAGAACTTGATGAGGTAACTGTACCTGCTCCTTTATTAGAAAATAGTTCATCACAGAAACCGGTTCCTTTGACGACTACACCAATAGGTGAGGAAGCTAATGATGTTGATCATGAAACTTCAGATCAAGTTACTACAGAACCTCGTAGGTCAACCAGAGTAAGATCCGCACCAGAGTGGTACGGTAATCCTATTCTGGAGGTCATGTTACTTGACCATGGCGATCCTACGAACTATGAGGAAGCGATGATGAGCCCAGATTCCGCAAAATGGCTTGAGGCCATGAAATCTGAGATGGGATCCATGTATGAGAACAAAGTGTGGACTTTGGTTGACTTGCCCGATGATCGGCAAGCCATCGAGAATAAATGGATCTTCAAGAAGAAGACTAACGCTGATGGTAATGTTACTGTCTACAAAGCTCTACTTGTTGCGAAAGGTTTTCGACAAGTTCAAGGGGTTGACTACGATGAGATTTTCTCACCCGTAGCGATGCTTAAGTCTGTCCGAATCATGCTAGCAATTGCCGCATTTTATGATTATGAAATTTGGCAAATGGATGTCAAAACTGCATTCCTGAATGGATTTCTGGAAGAAGAGTTGTATATGATGCAACCAGAAGGTTTTGTCGATCCAAAGGATGCTAACAAAGTGTGCAAGCTCCAGCAATCCATTTATGGACTGGTCCAAGCCTCTCGGAGTTGGAATAAACGTTTTTGATAGTGTGATCAAAGCATATGGTTTTATACAGACTTTTGGAGAAGCCTATATTTACAAAAAAGTGAGTGGGAGCTCTGTAGCATTTCTAATGTTATATGTGGACGACATATTATTGATTGGAAATGATATAGAATTTCTGGATAGCATAAAAGGATACTTGAATAAAAGTTTTTCAATGAAAGACCTCGGTGAAGCGGCTTACATATTGGGCATCAAGATCTATAGAGATAGACCAAGACACTTAATTGGACTTTCAAAAAGTACATACCTTGATAAAGTTTTGAAAAAGTTCAAAATGGATCAAGCAAAGAAAGGGTTCTTGCCTGTAATACAAGGTGTGAAATTGAGTCAGACTCAATGCCCGACCACTGCAGAAGATAGAGAGAAAATGAAAGAAGTTCCCTATGCTTCAGCCATAGGCTCTATCATGTATGCAATGCTGTGTACCAGACCTAATGTTTGCCTTGCAATTAGTTTAGCAGGAATGTACCAAAGTAATCCAGGAGTGGATCACTGGACAACGGTCAAGAACATCCTAAAATACCTGAAAAGGACTAAGGATATGTTTCTCGTTTATGGAGGTGACAAAGAGCTAGTCGTAAATGGTTACGTCGATGCAAGCTTTGACACTGATCTGGACGATTCTAAATCACAAACCGGATACGTGTTTATATTGAACAATGGAGCTGTTAGTTGGTGCAGTTCTAAACAAAGCGTCGTAGCGGGATCTACATGTGAAGCAGAGTACATAGCTGCTTCGGAAGCAGCAAATGAAGGAGTCTGGATGAAGGAGTTCATATCCGATCTAGGTGTTGTACCTAGTGCATCGGGTCCAATGAAAATCTTTGTGACAGTACTGGTGCAATTGCCTTGGCAAAGGAATCCAGATTTCACAAGAGAACAAAGCACATCAAGAGACGCTTCAACTCCATCCAGGACCAAGTCCAGGTGGGAGACATAGAGATTTGCAAGATACATATGGATCTGAATGTTGCAGACCCATTGACTAAGCCTCTTCCACGAGCAAAACATGATCAGCACCAAGGCTCCATGGGTGTTAGAATCATTACTGTGTAATCTAGATTATTGACTCTAGTGCAAGTGGGAGACTAAAGGAAATATGCCCTAGAGGCAATAATAAAGTTATTATTTATTTCCTCATATCATGAGAAATGTTTATTATTCATGCTAGAATTGTATTACCCGGAAACATAATACATGTGTGAATACATAGACAAACATAGTGTCACTAGTATGCCTCTACTTGACTAGCTCGTAAATCAAAGATGGTTAAGTTTCCTAACCATAGACATGAGTTGTCATTTGATTAATGGGATCACATCATTAGGAGAATGATGTGATTGACTTGACCCATTCCGTTAGCTTTGCACTTGATCGTTTAGTATGTTGCTATTGCTTTCTTCATGACATATACATGTTCCTATGACTATGGGATTATGTAACTCCCGCTTACCGGAGGAACACTTTGTGTGCTACCAAACGTCACAACGTAACTGGGTGATTATAAAGGTGCTCTACAGGTGTCTCCGAAGGTACTTGTTGAGTTGACGTATTTCGAGATTAGGATTTGTCACTCCGATTGTCGGAGAGGTATCTCTGGGCCCTCTCGGTAATGCACATCACTATAAGCCTTGCAAGCAATGTAGCTAATGAGTTAGTTACAAGATGATGCATTACGTAATGATTAAAGAGACTTGCCGGTAATGAGATTGAACTAGGTATTGAGATACCGATGATCGAATCTCGGGCAAGTAACATACCGATGACAAAGGGAACAACATATGTTGTTATGCGGTTTGACTGATAAAGATCTTCGTAGAATATGTAGGAGCCAATATGAGCATCCAGGTTCCGCTATTGGTTATTGACCGGAGACGTGTCTCGGTCATGTCTACATAGTTCTCGAACCCGTAGGGTCCGCACGCTTAAAGTAAGATGACAATTATATTACGAGTTTATGTGTTTTGATGTACCGAAGGTTTTTCGGAGTCCCGGATGTGATCACGGACATGACGAGGAGTCTCGAAATGGTCGAGACATGAAGATCGATATATTGGACGACTATATTTGGACACCGGAAAGGTTCCGGGTGAGATTGGGACAATACCGGAGCTCCGGGAGGTTATCGGACCCCCCCGGAAGGTATATGGGCCTTATTGGGCCTTAGTGCAAAGGAGGGGAAAGGAGCAAGGGAGTGGGCGCCCCCCAAGCCCAATCCGAATTGGGAGCCCCCCTTTCCTTCCTCCCTCCTTCCTCTTCCTTCCCTCTCCCTCTCCTAATAGGAAAGGGGGGAGTCCTACTCCCGGTGGGAGTTGGACTCCCCCCTAGGGCGCGCCACCCCCCTTGGCCGCCCCCCTCCTCCACTCCTTTATATACGGGGGAGGGGGGCACCCCATAGACATAACAATTGATCATTGATCTCTTAGCTGTGTGCGATGCCCCCCTCCACCATAGTCCTCCTCCATAATATCGTAGCGGTGCTTAGGGGAAGCCCTGCGACGGTAGAACATCATCATCGTCACCACGCCATCGTGCTGACGGAACTCTCCCTTGACACTCAGCTGGATCGGAGTACGAGGGACGTCATCGAGCTGAACGTGTGCAAGAACTCGGAGGTGCCGTAGTTTCGGTGCTTGATCGGTCGGGCCGTGAAGACATACGACTACATCAACCGCGTTGTGCTAACGCTTCCGCTTTCGGTCTACGAGGGTACGTGGACACACTCTCCCCTCTTGTTGCTATGCATCAGCATGATCTTGCGTGTGCGTAGGATTTTTTTTGAAATTACTACGTTCCCCAACAGCGCAGTGTCGCATCCTCGTACCCCGTTGCGCCTCCCTTTCCCCCTCTCAACTCCCTAATTGCTAGACCGCCCTCGCCTCATCATGCAACCTATAGAGACGCCCTGCTATCTCCACCTTCTCTAGGAAATCCCTCGCGTGCCACGCCAAATCCTCTTTTCAGATATGGCAAACCCGACGACTTACACCGGTGCTGCTTCCGCTGCCTCTCTCTTAGCCATAAACGTCGGGATTGTCGAGATCCTGCTGTCTGCTAGCTGTGTCGTCGGGTTGGGCACCTTAGCTTCCAATGCAGTATATGGGTCTATGGCTCTAACCCTAGATCCTCTGCTGTGATTATTAGTACTCGCTTGCCCCTCCACTTCTTCACAACCCACTACACTGCTTAGCCCTGACCTCTCCACTTCACTTGCCATCGTCCCCTTTCTCCCTAGCCTAGCCAGCCTTGCTCCCACCGCCCCTATGGAGCCGGTGGTTCGCGGCCGTCCCACCTCGCTCGACGTCCATTTCCCTCTTGTTCCCGATCAGCACTCCTTGGTTTGCCTCGTCAACATCTCTCCCCCCAAGCCTAACTTCCTGCCCTGGCTCCGACATGTGTTCCAGCAACGTCTTGGGATCGCTGTGGTTTGCTTCGTTGGGTCCTTCGTGGGCACGACTTTCCTCGTGTTCCAGCGGGAGGAGGAGCAGGCCACGGCCTATCGTGCGAGCCCGATCTATGTTGGCTTCCACACGATCTGGCTCCTACATCATGGTGCGGGGGACAATGTGTTGGGGAACGCTGTAATTTCAAAAAAATTCCTACGATCACGCAAGATCTATCTAGGTGATGCATAGCAAAGAGAGGGGAGAGTGTGTCCACGTACCCTCGTAGACCGAAAGCGGAAGCATTTAGTTAACGCGGTTGATGTAGTTGAACGTCTTCGCGATGCAACCGATCCAAGCACCGAACATACGTCACCTCCGCGTTCAGCACACGTTTAGCTCGATGACGTCCCTCGTACTCTTGATCCAGTTGAGGCTGAGGGAGAGTTTCATCAGCATGACGGCGTGGTGACAGTGATGATGAAGTTACCGCAGGGCTTCACCTAAGCACTACGACGATATGACCGAGGTGTGTAACTGTGGAAGGGGGCACCGCACACGACTAAAACAATTGTCAACTTGTGTGTTCTAGGGTGCCCCCTGCCCCCGTATATAAAGGAGCAAGGGGGAAGGCCGGCCGGCCCCTGTAGGGCGTGCCCCAAGTAGGATTCCTACTAGGAATCCTATTCCTAGTAGGTTTCCAACAAGGAAAGAGAGAGGGGAGGAAGGTGAAGGAGAGGGGGAAGGCAAGGGGGGCGTCGCCCCCCCTTCCTTGTCCTATTCGGACTCAGGGGGTGGGGGAGCGCGACCTGCCCTGGCCGGCCCCCTCTCTCTCCACTAGGGCCCATCTGAAAGTGCAACTATCCCTAGGTGGTTTTGGTAATTCATAACAACATATAGCTCATTGAGCTAACGCTATTCCAAGCAAATATTTCAGGAAAGCTCAATGAATGGCATGGCATGGGTGATGAAAAGTGGATCCCTCAAAATGCTAAGGACAAAGGATTGGCTCAAGCTCAAAAGCTCAAGACTCTTCATTTTACATTTTAGTGGTCCAAGATCACATTGAGTCTATAGGAAAAGCCAATACTATCAAGGAGGGATGAGGTGTTGCTTAATGAGCCTCTTGCTTCAAGTGCTTAGTGATATGCTCCAAAAACCCTCAACTACTTTCTCACATCCACATATGACCTAAACCAAAAGTCAAAATCGGTCCCACCGATTCTTTCTATCCGGGACCACCGAGTTCAAATGTCATAGCCACTGCCACAAACCCTAGGCAAATCGGTCTCATCGATAGGGATCTCGGTCTCACCGAGATGGGATTGTAATCTCTCTGTTTCCCTTCGTAACGTTTCGGTCTAGCCGAAGTGAGTGATCGGTCCCACCGAGATTGCAATGTAAACTCCCTGTTTCCCTTTCGTAACATTTCGGTCTCACCAAAATGAGCGAATCGGTCCCACCGAGTTTAGCTGACCAACACTCTGGAAAGCTCATTGCCAAAATCGGTCTCACCGAGTTTGTGTAATCGGTCTCACCGAGATTATGTTATGCCCTAACCCTAACCATATCGGTCCTACCGAGTTGCATGTCGGTCCCATCGAAAATCCTAACGGTCACTAGGTTTACTAAATCAGTCTGACCGAGTCTGTTGAATCGGTCCCACCGTGTTTGGTAAATTGTGTGTAACGGTTAGATTTTGTGTGGAGGCTATATATACCCCTCCACCTCCTCTTCATTCGTTGAGAGAGCCATCAGAACAAGCCTACACTTCCAACTTACCATTTCTGAGAGAGAACCACCTACTCATGTGTTGAGGCCAAGATATTCCATTCCTACCATATGAATCTTAATCTCTAGCCTTCCCCAAGTTGCTTTCCACTCAAATCTTCTTTCCACCAGATCCAAATCCCATGAGAGAGAGTTGAGTGTTGGGGAGACTATCATTTGAAGCACAAGAGCAAGGAGTTCATGATCAACGCACCATTTGTTACTTCTTGGAGAGTGGTGTCTCCTAGATTGGCTAGGTGTCACTTGGGAGCCTCTGACAAGATTGTGGAGTTGAACCAAGGAGTTTGTAAGGGCAAGGAGATCGCCTACTTCGTGAAGATCTACCGCTAGTGAGGCAAGTCCTTCGTGGGCGACGGCCATGGTGGGATAGACAAGGTTGCTTCTTCATGGACCCTTCGTGGGTGGAGCCCTCCGTGGACTCGCGCAACCGTTACCCTTCGTGGGTTGAAGTCCATCAACGTGGATGTATGATAGCACCACCTATCGGAACCACACCAAAAACATCCCTGTCTCCAATTGCGTTTGAATCCTCCAAACCCTTCCCTTTACATTCTTGCAAGTTGCATGCTTTAATTTCCGCTGCTCATATACTCTTTGCATGCTTGCTTGATTTGTGTGATGATTGCTTGACTTGTCCAAACATAGCTAAAATCTGCCAAACTCTAAAATTGGGAAAAGGTTAAGTTTTTAATTGGTCAAGTAGTCTAATCACCCCCCTCTAGACATACTTCAAGGTCCTACAAGTGGTATCCGAGCTTTGGTCTCCATTTGCTTTGATTTCCATAGCTTTTGGTAGTCATAGCCTTGGTTTCACAACCTAGGAGAGTATGGCGTCTAGCGAGGGAAATTATCACCGTAGAGGTCCTTACTTTGATGGTACTAATTTTGCTAGTTGGAAGCATAAGATGAAAATGCATATTCTTGGACATAACCCTGCCGTTTGGGCTATTGTGTGTATTGGCTTGCAAGGTGAATTCTTTGATGGGAGAGAGCCGAACCGTGAAGCTAGCGCGGAAGAATTGAAGATGCTGCAATACAACGCTCAAGCTTGTGATATCCTCTTCAATGGCTTGTGCCCAAAGAATTCAACAAAATCAGCCGTCTTGAGAATGCAAAGGAAATTTGGGATACTTTGATTGATATGCATGAAGGTACCGACTTCGTCAAGGAATCCAAGTTGGATGTGCTCCAAAGTCAGCTTGACAAGTTCAAAATGAATGATGGTGAAGGTGTCGCTGAAATGTACTCTAGGCTTGCTGTTATCACAAATGAGATTGCCGGCTTAGGGAATGAAGAGATGACCACAGATTCATCAACAAGAAGATCCTAAGAGCATTGGATGGAAAGTATGATATCGTGTGCACATTGATCCAAATGATGCCAAACTACAAAGATCTCAAGCCAACGGAAGTCATTGGAAGAATTGTTGCTCATGAGATGTCACTCAAGGATAAGGAGGAACTTCACAACAAGTCAAGTGGTGCTTACAAAGCCTCATGTGAAGCCCCCACATCATCAAGTGATAAACAAACCTTCAATGAAGAATTGAGCTTAATGGTGAAGAACTTCAACAAATTCTACAAGAGTAGAAGCAAAGGAAGAAGCTCTAAGTCAAGGTCCTACAATGACAAAAGATCTTCTAGTCGAGAGAACAATTGCTACAATTGTGGGAGACCCGGACACTATTCGAATGAGTGTACGGCACCCTACACAAGAAGAGAAGACTCTCCAAAAAGAAGAAGCAAAAGAGAAGAATCACCACCAAGAGAGAGGAGGAGTAGAGATGATCGTTATGAATGAAGACCCTCACAGAGAAGCAATGATTCAGAAAGGAAGGATAAGTCATCAAGGAGCTACACAAAACGAAGACATCAAGCTCATGTTGGTGAATGGGTATCCGGCTCCGACTCCGACAATCACTCCGAGAGAAGCTATCACTCCGAATCTGAATATACTCAAGATGAAGGTGTTGCCGGTCTAGCACTTGTGTCAACCAACTCCTACGACATATTTGACTCACCAAATGAAGGAATTGGAAGATGCTTCATGGCCAAAGGTCCTAAGGTAACACATCCCGAGTATGTTGATTTCAATAGTGATGAAGATGACTTGCTAGGTGATGATGATTTACTTGTTGACAACTCTAGTGATGAATACTATGATGAAACGTCAATTAATCATGATAATCAAGATAAAATGAATGACAATGATAAGGAGAAGATTGAGCTTCTAACTAAAGAACTAAACACTCTTAAGATAGCTCATGAAACTATCTTCGAAAATCACCGAGAACTTTTAAGGGCTCATGAGAAGTTACGCTTTGAAAAGCTCAATCTTGAGCAAGAGCATGATTTCTTAAAGGCAATCAATGATGATCTCCGTAAGAAAAGTTCTTCTTACATTGCCAAGCGTTTACTCTTATCTACTTACATGCCTCAAATCAAGTCTAGTAACAAGTACAAGAAAGATCTTTCCTCTAGTAGTAATAATAATAATGCCAAATCAATATTGTTGCTTCTAGTAGTTCTCTTGACTCCACTAATGATTCTCTTAGCCAAGTTATACTTGAGCAAGAAAATAGCTTATTGAAGGGAATTATAAAGAAAGGTGTTTACAAGAGCCTTGCCGGGAGTAAGCAATTCGAGGAAATTGTACGCAAGCAAGGAAGGCACCGGAAGAATCAAGGTGTTGGTTTTGAACGAAAGTTCAATGCCAATGGAGTTGAGTGGGAAGAAGATCAATACCCCAAGACGAAGTTTGTTTCTTAACAAGAGAAGTATGATCCTACTTCCTTCAAGGGAACACAAGCACAAGATGATCTTCCACCACAAGACCACAAGAACAAAGGCAAGGACAAGCTTCAAGAGGAGATTGATGCATTTGAAGAAGCACCTAAAGCCTTGGTCAAGTGGGTTCCCAAGACTACGTCAAGTTCTACTTCATCAAGTACAACTACAACTCCAATGATTCCCACCAATATGATGTGGATCCCGAAGAAGAAGAACTAGAGAGTTCTTGAGGGTGACTCCGCCAACATTCTTCACTCATATCATTATGGCAAGGACAAGTGCAATCAACTTCCACATCTTGCACTAGTTCAAGGAGTCACAAACCCTCATGTTGGTAAGGCAAGGGACAAGGTAACCTAATGATTTCATGGACATCATCTTGTGTGTGCATCACTCTATGTCTATGGATATTATTGTTTGTTCCTTGAGGGACTAACCCATGTAGGTATGTTGAAAGTGCAACTCACTCCAAAGGATTGCTCCAAATGATCTACATCAACATTGAGCATCCACATCTTCAACACCTACATGAAGTCATCATTGACAAAACCCAAGGTTAGTTCATCCCTCTAAGGGGGGATCTCACATCTAGGGGGAGCTTAACTCTAAAAATTGAGTCAAAGCAACTCTAATGGTGTGAACACATCAATGCATTATGTAAAAGTGGTAACCCCACTTGAGCTTAAACGATGAGTATGACCTATGATCAAATGTTCTCATTTGACTCCTAAGTCAATATACTCATATATAGATGACCTAGTCATCGCCAATTGTTTGATAGATGCTAGAATTGGTTGTGCATGCTTTGCCACATATTTCATTTGCCATTTTATTGTGTGAGCATGTTGGTTGCATATTTTACTCATTCGAGGACATCCACTTGTTGCTTTGATTGATTGGATTCTTTTTCTTTTGGACAAGTGGATGGACAAGAATGCCTAAGAATCTTCTCTAGCTATCTATGCTTTTCTCGTCTCAAACTCTATTCATGCTACATCACAAAATTAGATCAAGTCAGATTCGAACCACTCTGTGTGAGGAGCACTCGGAGTCCCTGATTCGTCATAGACTTAAACTTCCAAAACTTCTTTGTGATTCTCGGTCTGACCGATTCCTCCATTTCGGTCCTACCGAGATCACTAAGTCGATCTAGGTTTTCAATCTCGGTGCAACCTATTTGAACTTTTCGGTCACACCGATTTGCTGTAACTGTATACAGTTATGCATCTCGGTGCCACCGAGTTGTTCCACTCGGTCACACCGACAGGGTCGGGCTATATATACTCACGGGCAAAAATTTGGAAATTTTCTCCAAACCTCTTCGCCCGCGCATAGCTCGCTCTGCCTCCAGGGTCTCCGGATCGTCTCCTCGCCGCCAGCCGCCTCCTGTCGCTGGTCTCCGCCGCTGCGAACAGAATTCACCCCCGCCGTTGCTGCCGTAGAGAGTTCATTGCCAAGCTAGGGTATGGACTCGATCATAGTGCTATCCCTGTCCGATTCCTAGCACATTGTGTTCATTATGATTCTTGCCACGATTGAAACACTCCTATCCAGTCAATACAATCCTTAGAATAGATGTGATTTGAAAATTTAGGGTTAGGTTTCCGCCGAAACCATCTCGGACCCATCGAGTTGAAAAACTCGGTCCCACTGATTTGGCTAACGCCATTGCACTAGTAACTCTCGGTCTTACCGAGAATTGCTAATCGGTGTGACCGATTTTAGAACTTTGTGAAACCCTAGCAGTCTCGGTGCCACCGAACAGTGACTCGGTTTGACCGAGTTCACTAGTTTAGGTTCCAAAACCGCTTCAGTATCACCGAGTTTGAAAATTAGTTGTTCCGAAATGCTTTCTGTGGAAAACTAAAACTAAGTTTTTGAATCATTTTTGCAAAAATCTCTGCATTTTGTGATGCTCATCCATTCTATCTCATCTACAACTATTCACAGGGTCACCAGTCAGTGATTTGCAGCATGTCAGACCAAAGTGATAGTCAGGACAAGTCAGAAGAGCACAATCACATGAGTGAGGGCACTAGTCCCTCTAGCACTTCAGATGATGGCAGCAGGAGCACCCCAAGCAATTTGCCTAAAGCTGCCACTAGGACAAGGAAGAAGAGAACCTCAGAATCTGAGGATGAGGATTATATGGCAGAAGAAGATGAGGCTACTTCCAAGAAGGTAGTGCTCAAAAAGGAGTATGCCTCAGCAAAGAACACAAAGCCTGGACTCAATAGGAAGGTTCCTGCCAAGAGGACACCTATGCTGAAGGTCAGAGGATCAACTCAAGTACCAGAAAAGCCTGATTCCAAAGAGGCACCTGCAAGAAGAGTTACAACTTCCAAACCCAAGAAAGTTCCCACTGGAGAAACTATGAAGTTTACCATTGAATTAGAAGATGAAGCTGCTGGTCAAGATAAGAAGAAGAAGAGAGCCAGAACCACTACTGCCCATGTTCTTGGAAATCCCTCTATGAGGAGAGACTCTGAAGAGGAAGAAGTGGCTGCTGCACCAGCACCCAAGGCACAAAAGCTGATGGGTGATGCTATAAAGTCAGGGGCTGCAACATCAAAGCCCAAGATTGCACCAAAGAGAAATACCAGGAGTATTCCAGCTGCTGAGAAGAACAAGGCCCCAGTGCCTGAAGTTGCTGATGAGGAAGATGATGAAGGACAAGTCCTGAGGAAGCTAAAGCCCAAGATTCCAGACCACAATGATGCTCATCCAGTGGCTGAAAATATGAAGTTAAGAAAGGATGCAGGACTCAGACTGTGGAGGCTGTCAGATCCATATGCTACTAGGAGAAGGACTGCTGTTGATTACAGGTTCCACACTAAGGAACATCAGGATTTCTATGAGACAGTGCTGTTGGACAAGAAACCTATAGTGTGTGACATGAGGTGGGTCGACTGTACCTACATGAAGGAAAATGAAGAACATTATCCTGGAGTGCATGACAGTTTCATTGCTTGTGGCATTGCAAACTTTGTTGGGTAGAAGCTCACAAAGTGGAATGATGAGCTCATTATGCATTCTACTCCACAGCACACTTCTATCGAGATGGCAGGATAGTTTGGATGTCTGAAGGTACAAGGTATCAGTCAACCATTGAGGAATGGGCCAATTTGATCAATGCCCCAAAGGAGAGTGAAGATAACTTGGATGTCTATGCCAAGAATAAGATGGATCAAAATACGATGGCTCATATGTACAAGGAAATCCCTGATGCTGCAGTTGAGACACATAAGTTTGGGTCAGTTCATTTTCTTCTGTCAGGGCTGCCAACGATCAACTAGATCCCGAGGCACACTCTTTTGCCCAAGTCAGGTGACCACAACATGATTAGAGGGCATGCTATCAACTTGCTACACTTGTTTGATGTGACACAAAAATTCAAGGTCATGAGCCTCATTGTTGAAACCATTAAGAGGACAACAGCAGACCAGAAGAGAAGTTGTGGGTATGCCCCATAGATTCAGGAGTTGATTAACCCAAAGATGGGCACAGGAACATACTTGCTGGATAAGGAACATTTTGCTATCTATCCAGACTTTGAGAACAATCAAGTTGTGATGAATGAGAGTGAACCATCATCAGTGCAAGCTCAAGAGAAGAAGGAGAAAGCAAAGAAAGAGAAGGCTGCCAAGATGCCAACTCAAGAGGAGGCATTTGAGTACTTTTTGAAGAACAAGCAGGAGCAGCTTGGTTACTTGATAGCATCAACACTGAGGATTGAGAAGGGGTTGGCCACCCTAACTCAAAACCAGGAGAGCCTGGAAAGAATCATGGAACAAAAATTCTATGATCTAGATGTCAAAGTAACTGAGATTCAGTCAGTTGTGGAGCAGCTACAGGATGGCATGCAGGAGAGGAAGCGCAAGACAACCACTGATGCATTTGCCAGAGTGCCTAGAGCTCAGAGGTCAGCTGCAGTGCTTGTGACAGAAACCAGAGCCACATCATCTGCACCAACTACAGCTACTACAGCTCCAGTGCAACCAGCTCCAGCACCAACTCCTCCAGCTCCATCCACATCAACTGAAGCCTTCGTCCAAGGAGCCATCTCTACACCACCACCTGAAGATCAAGCCTGAGAGTCGATCTAGGACTATGCATTTTCTATGAACTTTTTGGTAACTTGTTGCCAAAGGGGGAGAAAAGTGTATAGATCATAGGCTTCGAGAGAGAGAGAGAGTGTTGCTTTTTGTTCTCTCTTGCTTTGGTGGTTAAACTTTGTTTGCTTTTGATTGCTTGAGATACTATGCTATTATCTGCGAGACATTGATGATCATGTGTTTGATCATAAGCTACACTTAGGCTTGTTAGATGATATTATCTTACCTTTCCTTATATGATCATTCACTTTGCTTGGTGATGAGGGCATGTATTCAATCTTTATTATTTTGAGCACTCCACCAAGATGTATGTGACATAGAAGAGTAACCCATGAGCCTAACTCCTTGTGAATTTGCAGTCCAAAGCAAATCTTAAACTATGCACAAATTTAGGGGGAGCTCTTGCTTATCACATACTTCTCAAAGCGACGATGTTTTTCAATCTTATTATCATTTGTCGAAGCTTTGATCTATATGTTGTCATCAATTACCAAAAAGGTGGAGATTGAAAGTGCAACTATCCCTAGGTGGTTTTGGTAATTCATAACAACATATAGCTCATTGAGCTAATGCTATTCCAAGAAAATATTTTAGGAAAGCTCAATGAATGGCATTGCATGGATGATGAAAAGTGGATCCCTCAAAATACTAAGGACAAAGGATTGGCTCAAGCTCAAAAGCTCAAGACTCTTCATTTTACATTTTAGTGGTCCAAGATAACATTGAGTCTATAGGAAAAGCCAATACTATCAAGGAGGGATGAGGTGGCTTAATGAGCATCTTGCTTCAAGTGCTTAGTGATATGCTCCAAAAACCCTCAACTACTTTCTCACATCCACATATGACCTAAACCTAAAGTCAAAATCGGTCCCACCGATTCTTTCTATACGGCGCCACCGAGTTCAAATGTCATAGCCACTGCCACAAACCCTAGGCAAATCGGTCTCACCGATAGGGATCTCGGTCTCACCGAGATGGGATTGTAATCTCTCTATTTCCCTTTGTAACGTTTCGATCTAACCGAAGTGAGCGATCGGTCCCACCGAGATTGCAGTGTAAACTCCCTGTTTCCCTTTCGTAACATTTCGGTCTCACCGAAATGAGCGAATCGGTCCCACCGAGTTTACCTGACCAACACTCTGGAAAGCTTATTGCCAAAATCGGTCTCACCGAGTTTGTGTAATCGGTCTCACCGAGATTACATTATGCCCTAACCCTAACCATATCGGTCCTACCGAGTTGCATGTCGGTCCCACCGAAAATCCTAACGGTCACTAGGTTTACTAAATCGGTCTGACCGAGTCTGTTGAATCGGTCCCACCGAGTTTGGTAAATTGTGTGTAATGGTTAGATCTTGTGTGGAGGCTATATATACCCCTCCACCTCCTCTTCATTCGTTGAGAGAGCCATCAGAACAAGCCTACACTTCCAACTTACCATTTCTGAGAGAGAACCACCTACTCACGTGTTGAGGCCAAGATATTCCATTCCTACCATATGAATCTTGATCTCTAGCCTTCCCCAAGTTGCTTTCCACTCAAATCTTCTTTCCACCAGATCCAAATCCCATGAGAGAGAGTTGAGTGTTGGGGAGACTATCATTTGAAGCACAAGAGCAAGGAGTTCATCATCAACGCACCATTTGTTACTTCTTGGAGAGTGGTGTCTCCTAGATTGGCTAGGTGTCACTTGGGAGCCTCCGACAAGATTGTGGAGTTGAACCAAGGAGTTTGTAAGGGCAAGGAGATCGCCTACTTCGTGAAGATCTACCGCTAGTGAGGCAAGTCCTTCGTGGGCGACGGCTATGGTGGGATAGACAAGGTTGCTTCTTCGTGGACCCTTCGTGGGTGGAGCCCTCCGTGGACTCGTGCAACCGTTACCCTTCGTGGGTTGAAGTCTCCATCAACATGGATGTATGATAGCACCACCTATCAGAACCACGCCAAAAACATCCATGTCTCCAATTGCGTTTGAATCCTCCAAACCCTTCCCTTTACATTCTTGCAAGTTGCATGCTTTAATTTCCGCTGCTCATATACTCTTTGCATGCTTGCTTGATTTGTGTGATGATTGCTTGACTTGTCCAAAGATAGCTAAAATCTGCCAAACTCTAAAATTGGGAAAAGCTTAAGTTTTTAATTGGTCAAGTAGTCTAATCACCCCCCTCTAGACATACTTCAAGGTCCTACACCATCGAGGCCCATTAGTTCCCCTGGGGGTTTCGGTAACCCTCCGGCACTCCGTTTTATTCGAAATTTCCCCGGAACACGTTCGGTGTCTGAATATAGTCATCCAATATATCAATCTTTATGTCTCGACCATTTCGAGAGTTCTCATCATGTCCGTGATCACATCCAGGACTCCGAAAAATCTTCGGTACATCATATCACATAAACTCATAATACCAATCGTCATCGAACGTTAAGCGTGCGGACCCTACGGGTTCGAGAACTATGTAGACATGACCGAGACATGTCTCTGGTCAATAACCCATAGTGGAACCTGGATGCTTATATTGGTTCCTACATATTCTACGAAGATCTTTATCGGTCAAACCGCATAACAACATACGTTGTTCCCTTTGTCATCGGTATGTTACTTGCACGAGATTCGATCGTCGGTATCTCAATACCTAGTTCAATCTCGTTATCGGCAAGTCTCTTTACTCATTCCGTAATACTTCATCCCGCAACTAACTCATTAGTCACAATGCTTACAAGGCTTATAGTGATGAGTATTACCGAGAGGGCCCAGAGATACCTCTCCGACAATCGGAGTGACAAATCCTAATCTCGAAATACGTCAACTCAACAAGTACCTTCGGAGACACCTGTAGAGCACCTTTATAATCACCCATTTATGTTGTGACGTTTGGTAGCACACAAAGTGTTCCTCCGGTATTCGGGAGTTGCATAATCTCATAGTCTGAGGAACTTGTATATGTCATGAAGAAAGTAGTAGCAATGAAACTAACATGATCAAAATGCTAAGCTAACGGATGGGTCATGTCCATCACATCATTCTCCTAATGATGTGATCCCGTTCATCAATTGACAACACATGTCTATGGTTAGGAAACATAACCATCTTTGATTAAGGAGCTAGTCAAGTAGAGGCATACTAGGGACTATATGTTTTGTCTATGTATTCAACATGTACTAAGTTTCCGGTTAATACAATTCTAGCATGAATAATAAACATTTATCATGAATTAAGGAAATAAATAATAAATTTATTGCTGCCTCTAGGGCATATTTCCTTCAGTCTCCCATTTGCACTAGAGTCAATAATCTAGATTACATAGTAATGATTCTAACACCCATGGAGCTTTGGTGCTGATTATGTTTTGCTTGTGGAAGAGGCTTAGTCAACGGGTCTGCAACATTCAGATCCGTGTGTATCTTGCAAATATCTATGTCCCCTTCCGACGCTTGATGATGGATGGAATTGAAGTGTCCCTTGATGTGCTTGGTTCTCTTGTGAAATCTGGATTCCTTTGCCAAGGCAATTGCACCAGTATTGTCATAAAAGATTTTCATTGGACCCAATGCACTAGGTATGACACCTAGATCGGATATGAACTCCTTCACCCAAACTCCTTCATTTGCCGCTTCTGAGGCAGCAATGTACTCCGCTTCACACGTAGATCCCGCCACGACGCTCTGCTTGGAACTGCACCAACTGACAACTCCTCCATTCAATAAAAATACGTATCCGGTTTGCGACTTAGAGTCATCCGGATCAGTGTCAAAGCTTGCATCGACGTAACCGTTTACGATGAGCTCTTTTTCACCTCCATAAACAAGAAACATATCCTTTGTCCTTTTCAGGTATTTTAGGATGTTCTTGACCATTGTCCAGTGCTCCATTCCAGGATTACTTTGGTACCTCCCTGCTATGCTTATAGCAAGACATACATCAGGTCTGGTACACAACATTGCATACATGATAGAACCTATGGCTGAAGCATAGGGAATGACTTTCATTTTCTCTATATCTTCTGCAGTGGTCGGGCATTGAGTCTGACTCAACTTCACACCATGTAAGACAGGCAAGAACCCTTTCTATGACTGATCCATTTTGAACTTCTTCAAAACTTTATCAAGGTATGTGCTTTGTGAAAGTCCAATTAAGCATCTTGATCTATATCTATAGATCTTGATGCCCAATATGTAAGCAGCTTCTCCGAGGTCTTTCATAGAAACCTCTTATTCAGGTATCCCTTTATGCTATCCAGAAATTCTATATCATTTCCAATCAACAATATGTCATCTACATATGAGATTAGAAAAGCTATAGAGCTCCCACTCACTTTCTTGTAAATACAGGCTTCTCCAAAAGTCTGTATAAAACCATATGCTTTGATCACACTATCAAAACGTTTATTCCAACTCCGAGAGGCTTGCACCAGTCTATAAATGGATCGCTGGAGCTTGCACACTTTGCTAGCACCCTTTGGATCGACAAAACCATCCGGTTGCATCATATACAACTCTTCTTCTAGAAATCGATTCAGGAATGTAGTTTTGACATCCATTTGCCAAATTTCATAATCATAAAATGCAGCAATTGCTAACATGATTCAGACAGACTTAAGCATCGCTACGGGTGAGAAAGTCTCATCGTAGTCAACTCCTTGAACTTGTCGAAAACCTTTCGCAACAAATCGAGCTTTGTAAACAGTAACATTACCGTCTGCGTCAGTCTTCTTCTTAAAGATCCATTTATTTTCTATGGCTTGCCGATCATCGGGCAAGTCCACCAAAGTCCAAACTTTGTTATCATACATGGATCCCATCTCAGATTTCATGGCCTCAAGCCATTTCGCGGAATCTGGACTCATCATCGCCTCCTCATAGTTTGTAGGTTCATCATGGTCTAGTAACATGACTTCCAGAACAGGATTACCATACCACTCTGGTGCGAATCTTACTCTGGAAGACCTACGAGGTTCGGTAATAACTTGATCTGAAGCTTCATGATCATCATCATTAGCTTCCTCAATAATTGGTGTAGGAATCACGGGAACTGATTTCTGTGATGAACTACTTTCCAATAAGGGAGAAGGTATAGTTACTTCAACAAGTTCTACTTTCCTCCCACTCACTTCTTCCGAGAGAAACTCCTTTTCTAGAAAGGATCCATTCTTAGCAACAAAGATTTTGCCTTCGGATCTGTGATAGTAGTTGTACCCAACAGTTTCCTTTGGGTATCCTATGAAGACGCACTTCTCCGATTTGGGTTTGAGCTTATCAGGTTGAAGCTTTTTCACATAAGCATTGCAACCCCAAACTTTAAGAAATGACAACTTTGGTTTCTCGCCAAACCATAGTTCATAAGGTGTCGTCTCAACGGATTTTGATGGTGCCCTATTTAAGGTGAATGCAACCGTCTCTAAAGCATAACCCCAAAACGATAGTGGTAAATCAGTAAGAGACATCATAGATCGTACCATATCTAATAAAGTGCGGTTACGACGTTCGGTCACACCATTTCGCTGTGGTGTTCCAGGTGGCGTTAATTGTGAAACTATCCCATGTTGTTTCAAATTAAGACCAAACTCGTAACTCAAATATTCTCCTCCACGATCAGATCGTAGAAACTTTATTTTCTTGTTATGATGATTTTCCACTTCACTCTGAAATTCTTTGAAATTTTCAAATGTTTCAGACTTATGCTTCATTAAGTAGACATAACCATATCTGCTCAAATCATCTATGAAGGTAAGAAAATAACGATACCCACCACGAGCATCAATACTCACTGGACCGCATACATCGGTATGTATTATTTGTGAAAGTGCGTTATGTCGACTAGAGGGGGGGTGAATAGGCGATTTTTATGAATTCTTCACTAAGGAATTTGCTGGTGAGGAAATTCCTTAGCGAAGAACTATTAGCAGCGGAATAAGTACTCAGAAGTAAGCATAACAGAATACAAGCATGGTCATCATGATGAAATGAAGACTTGCACAGAGTACAGAAAGCGTAATCATAGGATAACACAAGATGAAGACAAACAGACTGAAGAAATTGAACTGAGGAAATTGAGAAAGTCTTCAGTCAAAGTCTTCAAACACAAATATGAACAAACACTCAACACAGTAATGAGGAAATGAAAGGGTTGAGGAAATAGAACCAGTTAGGTTGGTGAAGACAATGATTTGGTAGACCAGTTCCAACTGCTGTCTCAGTTGTACGTCTGGTTGGAGCAACTGAGTATTTAAACTCGAAGACACACAGTCTCGGACACCCAGTCGCTGAGCACACAGCTCAGGACACCCAGTCCTCACCGTATTCTCCTTGAACTAAGGTCACGCAGACCTCGTCCAATCACTCGTGGTAAGTCTTCAGGCGACTTCCAAACCTTCACAGACTTGGTCACTCGGCGATCCACAATTCCTCTTGGATGCTCTAGACCTTGACGCCCAACCGACTGGAAGAAGCACAGTCTTAAAAGGTAACAAGCGTCGGATCCACGCAGGATCAATTTCTTAAGTGATGCTCAATCACTTTGGGTTTGTAGGGGTTTGGTTTTGGGTTTTCCTCACTTGATGATTTTCACTCAAAGTCCTCGGAGGATGGGTTGCTCTCAAATGACAAGTGTCAAGTTCTCTCAGAGCAGCCAACCAGCTAGTGGTTGTAGGGGGCGGCTATTTATAGCCTAGGGAGCAGCCCGACATGATAAGACATAAATGCCCCTCAATGATATGACCGTTAGGTGGATAAGATATTTTGGGACAACTGGCGCGCAGCACAGCAACGGTCGGAAATTTGACTCTCAAATTCCTCAGGGCTATCATGTTCCTCACTGTGTAGGTAATTCGCACTGGCGAATTCCTAACTCCCTCAGTCAGAACAAATTCATCAGCGACCAGAAGAACTTCGTCTCTGTCACTGAAGAAAGTGACTAAACTGTATGAGATTTCCAAAGGCTTCACTCGAAGGGATTGGTAGGTGTAGGATTTTGAGTTGAGCATCACATGGAAATTTTTCCTTAGTATTTCCTCGACCCCCTTTAACAGTACGGTGTTTCCTATGACTCAAGAAGGAGAAAATGTGTCAGGACCCCGACTCAATGCCACATCGATCTAGAATGTAACACCTCATATCACTCGGTGGCCTCATGCACGGTATCCCCACGGGCGTCGCCTTACCTTTGCCCGGGACCGTTTGCGCCTTTTGGCACACGTATATGATAGTGTCGCTAGCATCCATATGATAAGGAGCCCGGGCTGACATGGCTAGTCGTAAACCCAAAGTGGCACAAACTTACAGGGACAGGCATCCATGACCCAGCATCGAACGTGTCGGTCATCAGCGAGTGAATCCAGGCTGTAGCACTGGGCTAGCAGGACTCTGGTGAACCGGGCTGTAGCGGGCTAACAGGACTCCGGTATTCATCGCGTGACATTTCCCCGAAGGGACAGACACAGGAACGAAGAAGGACACATGCCGGCCAGCCTAAGTGTTCCGGAGCAGTAGCAAGCTACCATGGCTCAGTGGAAGCACTAGGAGACATTTCCCGGTAAGAGAGACTACTAAGGATAAACAACTAGATAGTCAGATCCCACACATACCAAGCATTTCAATATCATGCACACAATATGCTCGATATGTGCAAGTACATCATGGCATCACAACATGACTCTACGACTCAAGTATTTATTCAATAGGCTCCGAGGAGCGAGATATTACAAACATGGGTCTCATGACCCAACATTCAGAGCATACAAGTCAAAGCACAAGCGGAAGCTTAACTTGTCTGAGTACAGACATCTATAAATGAAAAAGGCTGAGAAGCCTGACTATCTACCAGATCCTGCCGAGGGCACAAGATCGTAGCTGAGGTAACAAGCTAAACGTCGAAGTCCACGCGGAACTACTAGCGAGACTGAAGTCTCTCTGCAAAAACGTAGAATAGGCAAACGTGAGTACAAATGTACCCAGCAAGACTTACATCAGAACTAACTACATATGCATCATTATCAACAAAGGGGATGGTGGGGTTTAACTGCAGCAAGCCAGCTTTGACTCGGTGGCTAACCTGAACTACGACTGCAAGTAACTCTTTTGAGGTGGCGCACACGAGTCCACATATTCACCATATCAATACACCACTATGGATCCGCTCCCGTCTCCCTACGAGAATGCCATCCATAGCACTCATGCTTATCTTGCGTATTTTAGAGTATCCACTTTCACTTGTCTATGAACTGTACAGGCAACCCAGAAGTCCTTTACCGCGGACACGGCTATTCGAATAGATAATGTTAACCCTGCAGGGGTGTACTTCTTCACACACGCTCTCACCACTTACCGCCGTTTACATGACATGTACTCGGCAACCTTCAAGCGGAAGCCCAGCGAGGGTGTCGGCCATGACCTGACTAACCACACAAGTCTCTTGTCCAGGTTTATCGCCTATTCGGGTTCCATCCACAAGGAGATCCGGCCGGGGTGTCGCTCACGGCCCCAAACGATGTGTGCAGGGTTCCCAAGCCCACCTCGACGGGTGGATCTACGCTTGGTACACCCAAGCCCACCTGTACCGGGTACCACTTGGTAGACTACTAACACAACCTACAAACACCAGAAACTAGTTGCAACTCCTGGACAGAGATTGAGTTGATTAATAAGTCGAGAGGGGCACTTAAGAATTCCAATGCGTGGTAGTAACTGGTCATGGATCACAAACACAGAACTCAGTTCCTGAGGACGGCTGCAATGAGACAACCCACCATGTACTCCTACATGGCCTCTCATCGCTACCTTTACCAAATCGTGTTCACACACTTAGCTCTCAACAGTAGGACATGTTCACACACCTCTAATTCATCCCCGATGAATCAGACCTGACTCAACTCTAAGCAGTAGTAGGCATGACAAACAAGCATGAATGAGTAGGCACAACAGGGCTCAAACAACTCCTACTCATGCTAGTGGGTTTCATCTATTTACTGTGGCAATGACAGGTCATGCAAAGGATAAAGGGGTTCAGCTACCGCAACAAGTAACAGATGAATCATTGTTGTCCTAATGTAGTAAAAGAGAGGAGGAGCGAGAGAGTGGGATTTTATCGGAATGAACAAGGGGGTTTTGCTTGCCTGTCACTTCTGAAGATAATATAGTTCTTCATCGGTGTCATCGATCTCATCATCGGAACCACGTCTACTGAGAGGGAACAATTACCGGCAACAGAGAGAAAACACAATCAATGCAATGCACATTATGATGCATGATCATGACATGGCAACATGCTGGTGTTTTGAGCTAATGCAGCTAGCAACAAAGTTAAATGAAGTTGGTTTGAACCCTAAGTTCAAATCCAAACTCCATATGTGAAATTCAAATGCCATTTATATGATTTGTCCTAAATAGCAGCTATAAGTTGTTCTAACATGCATGAAAACAGTACAGATGGATAGATTGGATTTTTCTGATCATTTTTCATATATAAATTATTTCATTCTGAGTTACGGTTGAATTTATATGAATTTTTGAAGTTTTGGATATATTCTAGAATTTCCTGAATAAGAATAAATCCAGTAAATGATTTATTGCGTAAGCACCGCGTCACTGTGACGTCAGCAAGTCAACAGGCGCTACTGCAGGTCAAACCTGACCAGTGGGGTCACTGGTCAGTGACACAACTAACTAACCGAGTTAGTTAGTGTTAGGTTAAGTACTAATCTAGGTTAATTAGCACTAACTAAACCTAACCAATAACTAACAGGGGCGGGTCCACACGTCAGTGACTTAGTGGGTTAACTAAAAGTTAATTAGCACTAAGCTAAAATTAGCAGGGCTCTGGTCCCACCTGTCATTGACCCAGGGGAGGTCAAACCCCTGGTCAAACGAGTCAATCCCGCCGGCGTTGAGTCGCCGGCGAGGCCGAGGCAGCGGAGGCCTTCGGGTTTCTTGCTCCGGTGACCAAACGGACGGAGGAGGGGCTCTATGGATAGCTGGAAGAGCGCCGCGTCTTCCTGTGTGAGCGGAAGAGGCTGAGACGGCCTGAGCTCGCCGGAACGGAGCTCGCGGCGGTGGCCGGAGTTCGGGTGTGGACGGGGTCGACGCTACGGGGCACTAGAGATTAAACTGGCAGGTGCTATGTGCTCCTGGGGGTTCACCGAGCACGGTGACGCGCTCAGGCGCGGGCTGCGGTGGCCCTGGCCACGGCGGCAAGGAACCACGGCGGCGGTGAGCTCACGGTTGCGACGGTTAGCGCGGTTAGGGGAAGCAGACGACCGTGGGGAGAGGGGGGAAACGGGGCAGGAGCTCACAGGGAGGTCGTCGAGCAGCTCAGTGGCCTCGGGGAGGTGGCGGAGACGGCGAATCGACGGCGGCGGTGGTCGGAGCCCGAGGTGGAAGACGACGGCGATGGCGATGTTCCAGGCCCTCCCGGCTTGCGTGGCTCATCGAGGACGAAGAAGACAACGTGGCGGAGCTTCTGGGCGCGTCGGTGAGGCGTGGGGTGGCCGGTGGCCGCGGGAACGGCGAGCGGCGGCGATGAGCTCTGCTCGGGCTGCGCGAGAGAGAGAGCAGAGGAGGGGGAAGGGGTCGAGAGAGAGCAGAGAGCGAGGGGAGAGACAGAGGGGGCTGCGGGGCGTATCTAGACGCGTCGAGGGCGCCTCGGTGGCAAGCAGGAGGTGGCCAGGGCGGCGTCGGCGCTCGCCACGGAGCTGCTTCAGGGCGAGGGGGAGGAAGAGGACAGAAGGGTGGCCTGGTGGGCTGGGCCGGCCACTTGGGCCGCCAGGTGGGCTTCACAGGTAAGTTAGGTAGGTTCCTTTCTCTCTCTTTTATTTCCATTTCTATTTCTGTTTTCTGTTTTGATTTGAATCTTGCCACTGTTTGAAATTCCAACAGTTTCAAACCAGTGCCAAAAATCCTCTGAACAATTTTATGTTGCTAGATGGACTTTTCCAAAAGCACATAAAACATTTCAAAGTTATTTGAAAATATATTCTATATATTATGAATATAATTCCAAATTCAAATACGATAATAATTTAAATTCCATGCCCAAAATATTCCACAAAGATGTCCATTATTTTTGGTTTGCTGCAGAAGCCTTGCCAAAAATATCCAACAAATAATAGGAACATTTTGGAAACACTGAATGCAATTTTTCAGGGTTCTTTGCCCTTTGTTTAATTGGATTTTGAGGCTTTCAAAATTCCCCCAGTTCAATTTTCAGAATTTTAAACATGATGCAAGCAAGATGCAAACACTAGGCAGCACCAGAAGCTAGGGATGTGACAACTCTCCCCCACTAAACAAGAATCTCGACCCGAGATTCAAGACGTGAGGTAAGAAGACAGAGGGGACACAAAGCTAGCACAATCTTCATGATCCAGGTTGCACTTCATAAGAACCTTGATTCGATCATCATCTTTGTCTGGACGTCTTGTTCTGAGAACTCCAACTAACATGACAATGAGAGGAAAGGGAAAACTCTAGCAGGATCGATCTTCTAGAAGACCGAACAACTCAGGATCAACTCACGAAGTGAGACATCAATACATCTCGTGGGCTGAAACACGGAGCAAACATCCAAAAGGATGGGGTGAAACGGACGAGGATGGTTCACTAGATAGGCAACAATTTCACACTTAAAAAGGTGGTGAACAGTTGACAATGTAGCGAGGAGTTGAGTTGTCATGATACCATAGCAGGGCACCTTAGGGAAGGTGACTCGTATATATATCCCCTTAAGTGGCAAAAAGAATTACCTTTGATTCAGAGACCATTGAAACTCTCTATACCAGCCTAAGGAGATTCTCAAACGATCGTTTGAAAGGGTTCGTTAGAATGGCATACCCAGTCTAGAATGGATGATGTGGATTACCTTGTTGAAGACAACACAAGGGATGATTTGCTTGCGCGTGCTCTCAAGAACTTGAGCATTTCCATATTCATCAAGGTTTTACCAATATCCGTGTCAAGGATCCTGGCAACACATCATACTACCATGATGAATACCGGTGGAAGATGCAGATGCAAAGGAAGATAACCCCTTCTCAGATTTCACCTTAGTAATGCCAAGGAAACAAAATCTGGATAATCGTCCGAGAGACATTTAGCACTCCGCTTCTAATGTTCTCCTCGATGTGCTAGTGTATCCCATTCATAGATATGGTTTGATATCTAGAACATCAAGTAAAAGGTCGGACTTCGGGAACACAAAAATCCATAAGGAACAACTAGGGAGTAAATCCTATGAAATCCTTATGGGGAGGTGGCCAACTTCTTCTATCAAGATACTACAATAATAGGTCTTCCGGCTGGGTGTGTTGGCCATGACATCCACTTTACCGGTTATCGAGGGACCAATATTATAGTTCTTGGGAAATGTTCCAACCATCATATCTGCGTGAGATTCAGATCTGGTTGGTGTCAGGATATTCCAGACTCATCGAGTCTAGGAAGAAAAATGAAAGTTTGCAACACAAATCGATGAGATGACATTGCGAGATTCTCGGGGAATGAACTACCATAGCAAGCTCCAAAACATGAGCTGGTTCTGCTGCAACATGTGAACACGTTGTCCCAGACAAAACATTATCACATGGTAGTCTTACAATAAAACACTACCGAGTTCAGGTGGGGGACCATCATCACGGATATCGAAGTCTTGTGCACTTAAATTAGACTCCTTTACCTAGAAAAAGTCAATCAGTGGCTTGGTGTGCTGCGGAATTCCTATGGAGTGGAGGTAATTAATCTACCAAACCATAGTATACTTTGCACATGCATGACTGACTTGGGACGATTCCAAAGGAAGCAAAACTAACTTTCTCAAATTCACGGCGGCAACTTGCATCGAATGCACATGAATGAGAGGAAGTCACTTCTTTTATCCAAACATATGCTTCACGAATGGGTCATGAAGAAAATGCTTACAAAAGTTTCCAATGCTAACTAGATGTTCAACACAAATCATGGAGGAGGCAAAATGCTGCTGATGGGCTCAACAGCAACTCATCTGAATTTCCATATCACTGGACTTCCACCGTTATGTGAACAATGTGATAGTATTGGTCAGACCAAAGGATGTAATGGTGTATGCTCGAGGAATCAACCACGAGTAAGACAACATTACGAATATCATTGGTTCTGATTTGATCTGAGAATAGCCCACACTCAAATCAAAGATTGGATAAGATGATAGGTCCACTAACTGATCACGAGGGTCAGTCGAGGAAGATATCATCTTTATTCAACACACACGCACAAGGATATCCCTTTTGGATGAACTGAGTCAGACAAGCTTTATCTTTCAACTCTCCAAGTTGTTGTTTTGCTTAACCAACTAGTTCAGGGGTATCCAACACAGATTCTTGGAGAAGGGGTGGTTTATAGGAAAACCAACTTGATCACGAGCTCAACATAACAGTCAGGTGACAACCTGGTGATATTTCCGAGAAGATATTCGAAAAATCACGAACCACCGATATGTTACCAAGGTCGAGAACAATCTTGCTTTTCAGGGCAAGACGATATGACCAAATGAGCGAGGGATTGTCACAATCCTAGCTCATTGATCGAGGAGTGCACCAGGAAATAAAGACTAGGTGACACAAGCAATCTTAGAATGAGGATTCAAAAATCAACACGCCAAGAATAACATTATTGTCCTTTAACTACCAGGCAACGGGGTTGCTAGGAATATTGATTTCACACATCATAGTTCATCTTCGGCATTCTGGTTGCAACAACACGGGAGCCGAGAAATGACTAATGAGGGCGAGAAGTATCACTGTATCAAGAATTCATAGGAGGGTGTGCAATTCCCATGATATTCTTGGTATAAAGATGGTAACACTCCAAGGTGGAACAGAACAAAAACTGGATTAGTATTTTGATCTGCAGAGTATGACTACTTTGACCCAATCCTAAATATGGATGAGGTACTGGAGTTCATTTCTCCTAGTCATTCTGGAATAGAATGGCTTGATGGAACACATGAATAATAGGCATCGATAAACATGAATGCACGACTACTCCTGACTATCAATTGGTAGACGCGGGTCAGAATACAACTAAAGGGGGAACAACTCAAAAGAACATATGACTTTCTGAGTTGTGGATGCATGGATTAGCATGTCGAACGAGTTCAACATATTTCTTCCGGACAACCCATGCGGAAAGGTAGAACTGGCAGAGTCACAACATAGAATCGTGAACTCATCCTGAGCTCTAGTTGTGATCTTTTGGTTCAAAAGAACTTCTGTCATAAGCAGTTCATGGTATTTGGAAGAAGGAAATACCACGGACCTCGAGGACTAACGCAAAGGTTACTAGTATCCTAAAGGAACTAGCAATCACTATCAACATGAGGTAAGTAGGGTAAATCTCGGGTTCAAAACCCAGAAGTAGAATACCTACTAACTAGTTGGCATCACAGGATGCTTTCGAGAATGATGGCCAGAATCATCACACTGGAAACACGAACATGGCTAGATTACTAGATGATCCCCTAAGACACCTAGGGTCATAATACTAGCTCCAACATATATGTCAAGGCAATAAAGTACCTCAACTCATTGATTTGTGTGATTAATCTGACCAAAGGCACATCGGGAACAGGAGGAAGGGATTTGCAAATGCATCAGACTATTTAGAAACCTGGGATGACTCGGACAGCATAACGGCTGTAAATGCTCAAAAAGATTTGGGACATGCTACAAAAATGGTGGCATAACCACTTAGAAGCACAATATCAAGGTTCCGAGGCCAACTATGAATACACGGAAGTAGTAGGAACCGAGATGAAGATTAGAACCATCAATCCTACAAGTCTATGGATTAGTAACACGTGATCCTGATAGAAAGAAAAGAAAGCCTAGTTCTTAATCCCCGTAGGAAAGATAAGATGACTCAGATCAGAAGGGCATAAGGTATAAGGAGTAAAAAGAGCCTTACGTTCCATCCCACAATCAATTCCCTTATATAACTAAAGAATTTCTAGACTCAACTTTGACCAGTTTGGCTTGGTAATCCTACAGGCAGTCAGGCTCTGATACCAAAATTGTCAGGACCCCGACTCAATGCCACATTGATCTAGCATGTAACACCTCATATCACTCTGTGGCCTCACGCACGGTATCCCCACGGGCGTCGCCTTACCTTTGCCCGGGAATGTTTATGCCTTTTGGCACACGTATATGATAGTGTCGCTAGCATCCATATGATAAGGAGCCCGGGCTGACATGGCTAGTCGTAAACCCAAAGTGGCACAAACTTACAGGGACAGGCATCCATGACCCAACATCGAACGTGTCAGTCATCAGCGAGTGAATCCAGGCTGTAGCACTGGGCTAGCAGGACTCCGGTGAACCGGGCTGTAGCGGGCTAACAGGACTCCGGTATTCATCATGTGACATTTCCCCGAACGGACAGACACATGAACAAAGAAGGACACATGCCGGCTAGCCTAAGTGTTCCGGAGCAGTAGCAAGCTACCATGGCTCAGTGGAAGCACTAGGAGACATTTCCCGTTAAGAGAGACTACTAAGGATAAACAACTAGATAGTCAGATCCCACACATACCAAGCATTTCAATATCATGCACACAATATGCTCGATATGTGCAAGTACATCATGGCATCACAACATGACTCTACGACTCAAGTATTTATTCAATAGGCTCCGAGGAGCGAGATATTACAAACATGGGTCTCATGACCCAACATTCAGAGCATACAAGTCAAAGCACAAGCGGAAGCTTAACTTGTCTGAGTACAAACATCTATAAATGAAAAAGGCTGAGAAGCCTGACTATCTAACAGATCCTGCCGAGGGCACAAGATCGTAGCTGAGGTAACAAGCTAAACGTCGAAGTCCACGCGGAACTACTAGCGAGACTGAAGTCTCTCTGCAAAAACGTAGAATAGGCAAACGTGAGTACAAATGTACCCAGCAAGACTTACATCAGAACTAACTACATATGCATCATTATCAACAAAGGGGATGGTGGGGTTTAACTGCAGCAAGCCAGCTTTGACTCGGTGGCTAACCTGAACTACGTCTGCAAGTAACTCTTTTGAGGTGGCGCACACGAGTCCACATATTCACCATATCAATACACCACTATGGATCCGCTCCCGTCTCCCTACGAGAAGGCCATCCATAGCACTCACGCTTATCTTGCGTATTTTAGAGTATCCACTTTCACTTGTCTATGAACTGTACAGGCAACCCAGAAGTCCTTTACCGCGGACACGGCTATTCGAATAGATAATGTTAACCCTGCAGGGGTGTACTTCTTCACACACGCTCTCACCACTTACCGCCGTTTACACGACATGTACTCGGCAACCTTCAAGCGGAAGCCTAGCGAGGGTGTCGGCCATGACCTGACTAACCACACAAGTATCTTGTCCAGGTTTATCGCCTATTCGGGTTCCATCCACAAGGAGATCCGGCCGGGGGGTCGCTCACGGCCCCAAACGATGTGTGCAGGGTTCCCAAGCCCACCTCGACGGGTGGATCTACGCTTGGTACACCGTGCCACAGTGCCTAGTCTGTCCCAAGCCCACCTGTACCGGGTACCACTTGGTAGACTACTAACACAACCTACAAACACCAGAAACTAGTTGCAACTCCTGGACAGAGATCGAGTTGATTAATAAGTCGAGAGGGGCACTTAAGAATTCCAATGCGTGGTAGTAACTGGTCATGGATCACAAACACAGAACTCAGTTCCTGAGGACGGCTGCAATGAGACAACCCACCATGTACTCCTACATGGCCTCTCACCGCTACCTTTACCAAATCGTGTTCACACACTTAGCTCTCAACAGTAGGACATGTTCACACACCTCTAATTCATCCCCGATGAATCAGACCTGACTCAACTCTAAGCAGTAGTAGGCATGACAAACAAGCATGAATGAGTAGGCACAACAGGGCTCAAACAACTCCTACTCATGCTAGTGGGTTTCATCTATTTACTGTGGCAATGACAGGTCATGCAAAGGATAAAGGGGTTCAGCTACCGCAACAAGTAACAGATGAATCGTTGTTGTCCTAATGCAGTAAAAGAGAGCAGGAGCGAGAGAGTGGGATTTTATCGGAATGAACAAGGGGGTTTTGCTTGCCTGGCACTTCTGAAGATAATATAGTTCTTCATCGGTGTCATCGATCTCATCATCGGAACCACGTCTACTGAGAGGGAACAATTACCGGCAACAGAGAGAAAACACAATCAATGCAATGCACATTATGATGCATGATCATGACATGGCAACATGCTGGTGTTTTGAGCTAATGCAGCTAGCAACAAAGTTAAATGAAGTTGGTTTGAACCCTAAGTTCAAATCCAAACTCCATATGTGAAATTCAAATGCCATTTATATGATTTGTCCTAAACAGCAGCTATAAGTTGTTCTAACATGCATGAAAACAGTACAGATGGATAGATTGGATTTTTCTGATCATTTTTCATATATAAATTATTTCATTCTGAGTTACGGTTGAATTTATATGAATTTTTGAAGTTTTGGATATATTCTGGAATTTCCTGAATAAGAATAAATCCAGTAAATGATTTATTGCGTAAGCACTGCGTCACTGTGACGTCAGCAAGTCAACATGTGCTACTACAGGTCAAACCTGACCAGTGGGGTCCACTGGTCAGTGACACAACTAACTAACCGAGTTAGTTAGTGTTAGGTTAAGTACTAATCTAGGTTAATTAGCACTAACTAAACCTAACCAATAACTAACAGGGGCGGGTCCACACGTCAGTGACTTAGTGGGTTAACTAAAAGTTAATTAGCACTAAGCTAAAATTAGCAGGGCTCTGGTCCCACCTGTCATTGACCCAGGGGAGGTCAAACCCCTGGTCAAACGAGTCAATCCCGCCGGCGTTGAGTCGCCGGCGAGGCCGAGGCAGCGGAGGCCTTCGGGTTTCTTGCTCCGGTGACCAAACGGACGGAGGAGGGGCTCTACGGATAGCTGGAAGAGCGCCGCGTCTTCCTGTGTGAGCGGAAGAGGCTGAGACGGCCCGAGCTCGCCGGAACGGAGCTCGCGGCGGTGGCCGGAGTTCGGGTGTGGACGGGGTCGACGCTACGGGGCACTAAGGATTAAACTGGCAGGTGCTACGTGCTCCTGGGGGTTCACTGAGCACGATGACGCGCTGAGGCGCGGGCTGCGGTGGCCCTGGCCACGGCGGCAAGGAACCACGGCGGCGGTGAGCTCACGGTTGCGGCGGTTAGCGCGGTTAGGGGAAGTAGACGACCGTGGGGAGAGGGGGGAAACATGGCAGGAGCTCACAGGGAGGTCGTCGAGCAGCTCAGTGGCCTCGGGGAGGTGGCGGAGACGGCGAATCGATGGCGGCGGTGGTCAGAGCCCAAGGTGGAAGACAACGGCGATGGCGACGTTCCAGGCCCTCCCGGCTTGCGTGGCTCATCGAGGACGAAAAAGACAACGTGGCGGAGCTTCTGGGCGCGTCGGTGAGGCGTGGGGTGGCCGGTGGCCGCGGGAACGGCGAGCGGCGGCGATGAGCTCCGCTTGGGCTGCGCGAGAGAGAGAGCAGAGGAGGGGGAAGGGGTCGAGAGAGAGCAGAGAGCAAGGGGAGAGACAGAGGGGGCTGCGGGGCGTATCTAGACGCGTCGGGGGCGCCTCGGTGGCAAGCAGGTGGTGGCCAGGGCGGCGTCGGCGCTCGCCACGGAGCTGCTTCGGGGCGAGGGGGAGGAAGAGGACAGAAGGGTGGCCTGGTGGGCTGGGCCGGCCACTTGGGCCGCCAGGTGGGCTTCACAGGTAAGTTAGGTAGGTTCCTTTCTCTCTCTTTTATTTCCATTTCTATTTCTGTTTTCTGTTTTGATTTGAATCTTGCCACTGTTTGAAATTCCAACAGTTTCAAACCAGTGCCAAAAATCCTCTGAACAATTTTATGTTGCTAGATGGACTTTTCCAAAAGCACATAAAACATTTCAAAGTTATTTGAAAATATATTCTATATATTATGAATATAATTCCAAATTCAAATACGATAATAATTTAAATTCCATGCCCAAAATATTCCACAAAGATGTCCATTATTTTTGGTTTGCTGCAGAAGCCTTGCCAAAAATATCCAACAAATAATAGGAACATTTTGGAAACACTGAATGCAATTTTTTAGGGTTCTTTGCCCTTCTTTTAATTGGATTTTGAGGCTTTCAAAATTCCCTCAGTTCAATTTTCAGAATTTTAAACATGATGCAAGCAAGATGCAAACACTAGGCAGCACCAGAAGCTAGGGATGTGACAAAATGAAACTACGAAAACAAAAGTCTTCACGCTTCATGTTCCACAAATGAATACCAAGTCTTCAAGGTCACACCAATTTCTTCACTTTCAAAGTCTTCAGAAAGTCTTCAAAATATCAAAGTCTTCAGTTGAAGAACTTCATTTTTAGGGGTCGACTTTCTCTGTAAATATCAAACTCCTCATAGACTTATAGACCTGTGTACACTCACAAACGCATTAGTCCCTTAACCTATAAGTCTTCAATACACCAAAATCACTAAGGGGCACTAGATGCACTTACAATCTCCCCCTTTTTGGTGATTGATGACAACATAGGTTAAGTTTTCAACGGGGATAAACATATGAAGTGTATACACTGATATTGAGGAATTTGATTACAAGATATAGTAGAACTCCCCCTGAAGATGTGCATAGTGAGGAATTTGCTTTTGAGGCAATGCACATTCGAAGAGTTGAATCATGGAGATCTCCCCCTATATCTTGTAATTCATACACGCATTTGATATATAATATGAAGAATTTGAAATGCATGATGAAATATGGTGCCTGATGTGATTCAGCATGCGTGCAATGTCATTAACGAGGAATAAGCATGCAAAGCATAATGCAACAAAAGTATCAGCGCACCATCGGGTTTAAGATTACAACTCGATCCAAATAAAAGTTTCAGAAGAACGAGAGTTGTAACTTAAAAAAAACGCCCTTAATATAGACCCGCTTGAAGACTAACTCAGATTTCTCCCCCTTTGTCATCAAATGACCAACAGGATTGAAACTGAGGACTAACGCCCCTGAAGAATTTCAAGTCGATGGAGGAGCGCCAGCGTTGTCGGGGTTGTTTGTTGTAGCAGGGCCTGCCACAGTGTCGTCCAAATCTTCATACTCATCAGTGTCACGCGATGAAGAATAAGAGCTGGCCACCAAGGAAGGAACTTTGACCTTCTTGAATTTCTTCGGTGGAGGTGCAGACCAGTCAAATTCTTCCTTGAGACCCATATTCTTCAGATCTGCAGCGCTGTAGACATGAGAGAGAACAACCCATGTTATGTTGAAGGTTTCATGGAGGTAGTATTGGTTTTTCTTCACTGCATTGTGTGTTGAGGTCATGTTGTGAAGAATTGAACCAAACTGACGCTTGACCCATTTGTGATTGCGATCAACCTTCTGATGAAGACTAAGGAGTAACTCACGGTTAGTCATTACCCTGGGTGCGGTGGCTTGAGGATTTTGCTTGGCTGAGGTATTAGCGGCAGAGTCATGTGTGGCAGAATCGTCATTGGTAGAGTAAGAGGCAGCCTTGCGAAATTGACCATCCAATGGACGAATGCCTTCATCGATCACAGCAGCGGCCTTGCCTTTATCATCAGCAGATGAAACTATCCGTTTGAGGACTTCAATGGGAGGCAAGTAGCTACCGTGGTTCAGAGTGTCATCTTTGTAATTCAGTGAAGATCTTGCCCTGATGAATCTCATAATCCAAGGAGCATAGGGCTTCAGCTCGAATGGTGACATAGCAATATTGGCCAGAGTCCTCATGAAGAAATCATGGAAGTTGACGGGAACGCCATGAATGATGTTGAAAAGCATATTCTTCATGATGCCAACGACTTCTTCATCATTTGAGTCGTGGCCTTTGATAGGACTCATTGTCTTCGTCAGAATTCGATAGATAGTCCGAGGCACATACAATAATTCCTTGACGAGGAATTTGGTTCATGGGGCCTGCCTTGGCTTCAAAGGCTTCATGAGCACTTGCATATAGTGATTTGAAAGTTCTGGTTCATTGTAGATACAACGAGCACCATCAAGTGGAGGACTGAGTGGTAGAGCACGAACCAATTCAGTTGCTGGTGCCTTGTAGTGAGTATTTTCAGACATCCAGTCTAATACCCATGAGTTCACGTCTTCAGCGTCTCCGGTGATGTGCAGAGTTGCATAGAATTGAAGAATGAGTTCTTCATTCCAGTCACAGATATCAATGTAGAAATTCAGAAGTCCTGTGTCGTGAAGAACACTGAGGATTGGCTCAAAGCCGGGCAGAGACTCCATGTCCACATGAGGAATATGTGCATGATCGAAGACTTTGTCTTTGTTGAAGAGCACTGAGGAATAGAAATTGGCTTGGCTGGCAATCCAGAACCGCCTCTTCCTTATGCGAGCAGAATCATATGGATTATAATCAGTGAAGAATACGTGCTCGGCAAAGAAATCTTCAGCCTTGAACTTCTGTTTGCTTGAGAACGGATTCTTTTGCTTTGGTAGAGGGCTGTCAGTGAGTTGCATCACCACCTTAGGAATTGCGAGCTCAGGTTCTTCAGGATGAGGAATTTCTTGTTCCTCAACAGGTGCAGTCTGAGGATCAGTAGCAGCAGGTTCATCAACACTAGTGGCTGGAATTTCTTCATGGACAGATGAAGTGGGATGAGTTTCTTCAGACCCATTTGAACAGTTGGTGCAGGGGACTGAGGTATCTGTTGGAGTGGGGTGAAGAGTGGAGAATTTGGATGTTGACTTTCCCAAAAGTCATCGTTCATCACTGGCGTTGTGCTTCCAATATCCACATATTCTTCAATTTCCTCAACACCGGCCTCTTCAGCTGTGAACTGAGGCATAGGCGAGGAAATGATTGGGGTTGAAGGGATTGCTTCCACTTCAATTTATTCATCAATCTGCTCTGACGAAGCAGCAGAATGATTTTCTTCATCAGATCTGCTTGGGATCTCATAGTCTTCTCCAAAAGGAACAAGGTCCTTTGATGGCATGGAGGAAATCGGAACAACATCAATTGGATTTTCAAGTGAGTTGGTCGTTGGCTTCATTTTCTTCGCAGCCGAAGAGTTTGACGCAGCTGATGCCTTCCTTTTCTTCACTGCAGCTCGCTCTGCAGCCTTGGTCTTCTTCACATCGAATGCACATGGAAGAATTGGAGTTGGTGTAGGTGCAGATGGAGCTGAGGAATCTGGTTGATTTTCTTCAGGCACAACTGATGCAGTTGCCCTGACTTCTTCAGTTTCTTCAGGCACACCACTAGTGGATGCCCTGGCAATTTCTTCAGCGGCTGGAATGGGATCATCAGCCCTGGAACTAGCATTTTCATCAGCAGCCTGAACATCATCAACGGTGCTGGCATGTTCTTCAGTCGACTGAGCTGAGACTCCAGCCTGAGGAATTTCATGTTGCGTTGGGGCAGCAACATTGGTGAATTTCTTCGTCAGGTTGACGAATCTGACTTTGGCTCCTTGCCAATCAGCATAGTAGGCATCAAAGTCATTGCTGAGGGCTTGAATTTCAGACTGAGCCTGGAGAAGTTCCTCAGGTGTCATTTTGACAATGTTTTTCTTCAGGAGCTTCTCCTTTCTGTATTGAGCTTTCTTAATCTCTCTTGCCTTTTCAAACTTCCATTTCTCTTCAGTGATGAAATGGGTCAACATATGACTTTGTCCAGAGGTCAGATGAAAATCAGGCATTGGGGTGTTTGGATCCTTGTGCCAGAGATCAATATAATCGAGGATTTTCCTCGGATCCAACAGCAGTGGCACAGAAGTGCCTTTGGCTCTAGCGGCCTTCACCTGTCTGTCTCTGATGATTTCTGCAAGTTCATCATCAGAAGGCACATGGAATGCGACCTGTTTCTTCTTTGGACTTGGCCGAGGACCTCGTCCAGCTGTTGCTTTGGTCTTCAGCAGAGTCGGGCCAGATGATGACTTTGGTGCAGCTGAGGAACTTGCGGAAACACCAGAGGCAATCGAGAAACCAGCAGTCCTTTGACATGTAGCCAGATGCACAGGAGCTGAGGACTTTGGTGGAGCAGTAGCAGTGTGAGGAATTTGCCGTGGGGGCGCTGCTGAGGAACTTGGCTGTGAGGGCGCTGTTGGTGAAGCACTTGGCTTACGAGCAGGCTTCTTTGGCATGGATTTCCTCGGTTTGACCGAGGCCTCAGTAGCAGTGGTAGTGGCAGAATCCTCATTGAATTTCTTCACTGCCTCCTTGGCTTGTCTTGCCAATTTAGCTTGGCGCTTAGCCCATTCTTCAGGAAAGTCCTCACCACGTTTGATAGTTGTGGGATCAGCTACTTGGCCAGGTGCCAATGGAGCTCTTGGGCATGGAGGATTGAGGGCGAATTTCTTCATGTACTTTGGAGTCACATATCTGTATTCCCTCCATTCCCTTGCCCATCTCCGTTCAATCTTCTGAATGCGCACCTTGTGCTGATTTTTGTTTTCTTTGCCAAATTTTGCTTCATCAGGTGTGCAGTAGTCAGCATAAATTTCCTCAGGGATTTTAAACGCAGTCATAACCTCAGGTTTCTTTCCTCCTTTCTGCGGCTTCTTACCTTCTGCCATATTCTTCAGTTGAGGAATTTGAACAATTGAGTTCTCTGAAGAAGTATGCAGTTTTTCTTTGAGGAACGCTGCAAATGAGTTAAGTTGATGAGAACCGAGTGATTCAGCAGCAGACATGAGTACCTGTGAACAGAGTATAGGTGCGAGGAATTCGGAGAGGTCATATGCGTTCTGAGAAGGTTTTTCGAAAAGAACAAGTTTTGAGGAATTTGACCAGATGAACCTTGAGGAATTTCACTAAGCATTCTTGTCTTAGGTTCCAGAGTTGTACAGATCGAAGATCCACACAATTAGGGAATCTTGAAGAAAATGATTGCTTAGAGAAACAGTTCAAGATCATATGATGTGTGTGGTGTTCATATGTGTGAAGATTTGAAGAATAAACACCTTTGAAGATTTTCAGGAAAGCTTGAGAATCAATGCGAGTAATAAAAGTAACTTTTAATTACCCGAAGTGAAGAACATGAAGAACTGAGAAGAACAGATGGGAAGTTCGTCAGGTTAGATCTTCCTTGCCCTAACTCGGTGGAGGAAGACAGCTACGGCGGCGGCGGAGTGAAGATTGCCGCGGTCGGCGTGAGTACGACGGCGATGAGGTCGAGGCAGCGAAGCTCTTCCTCACCGGCGATGATGGAGTAGCGGCGGCGCTAGGGTTTGAGGAGCTCGAGTGAGAGAGTAGCAATCGAGCGGAGTAAATGAAGTGAGGAAGGGGAGAGGGGTATTTATAGACACGGTGAAAAACTGTTCGCCCGAAGATTTGGGACGAACGTGCCCCTGCCCTTTCTCCTTCACGCGACATGTGTCACCACGTACTGTGTAGTGGAGATCGTGTACGATCGTGGGTGAATAGAATAATGCATCGTGGGATGCGGAACAGTTTGAGCGGCAAAACCGAAAATTTGGATAAGATTTGTTTTAAAGTTTCGTTCGCAATTTCTTCAGCTGACAAGGACACAGTGAAGATTTTGAACGAGTTTCAAATAGAACGCACATGAAGAATTTGTGAATAGATTGGGTTGAGTATAGCATAGAGGGGGAAGGGTCCGATCACATTCACTTAGCAGAAAAAGCAACTTGAAGAAATAGCTATAAGTGAATGCTGTAGAGGACATAAACTCATATATATATACATAGCCAAAGAAGAAAAACGAAGGGAACAGTGAAGATTTTGCAAAGTTGAAGAATTTGAAAAACTGAAGAATTTCAAAACAAATAAAAACTCAAATTGAAGATTTTCAACTTTTTGTGGTGGCGTGACCCACCGTATAAGAATGATGATTTCAGACACCGCGTACAATTGTCGTAGGGTTCTGAGAATCAAATTCTTCATTAATTTCTTCACACTTAGAGTGTTATTCTTCATTGATTGAAGAAAAACGTTTCTTCATGTGTTGCACATCTAAGTCATCAATTTTGCATAAGTGTTAGGATGTGTGTCCTTTTCAAAGAACATTCAAAGATTCTAAGATATTTAGCTCACACCGCAACTTGCTAAATCTCTTCTCATCCAAGGGCTTAGTGAAGATATCAGCTAGCTGTTCTTCAGTCTTCACGTGCTCGATGGAGATGTCGCCCTTCAACACATGATCACGAAGAAAATGATGACGAATCTGAATGTGCTTTGTCTTCGAGTGCTGAACTGGGTTGTGAGCAATCTTGATGGCACTCTCATTGTCGCAGAGGAGAGGCACATTCTTCACGTTGACGCCATAGTCCTTGAGTGTTTGCTTCATCCAAAGCAGTTGAGCACAGCAAGAGCCAGCAGCAATGTATTCAGCTTCCGCAGTAGACAGTGATACGCAGTTCTGTTTCTTCGAGGACCAACAGACCAAAGATCGTCCGAGGAAATGACAAGTGCCAGAAGTTGACTTGCGGTCCACACGATCACCAGCATAGTCAGAGTCAAATATCCAATGAGATCAAAAGCAGCGCCCTTGGGGTACCATAATCCTAGTGTTGGTGTGTGAGCTAGATATCGAAGAATATGCTTCACAGCCTTATGGTGTGATTCCTTCGGTGCAGCTTGAAATCGGGCACACATGCAAACACTAAGCATTATATCTGGCCTAGATGCACATAAATACAATAAAGAACCAATCATGGAGCGGTATACCTTGTGATCGAAGTCAATACCATTTTCATCAGTGCATAGATGGCCTTTTGTGGGCATAGGAATTTTGACGCCTTTGCAATCTTGCATGGCGAATTTCCTCAGTACATCTTTGAGGTATTTCTCCTGAGATATGAATATGCCATTGCGCTGTTGACGAATTTGAAGACCTAAGAAGAATTTCAACTCTCCCATCATAGACATTTGATACTCTTCACTCATCATACAGGCAAATTCATCACTGTAACGTTGGTCAGTACAGCCAAAGATAATATCATCAACATATATTTGGCACACAAACAGTTCACCATCATAAGATTTAGTAAAGAGAGTAGGGTCGAGTGAACCGGGTGTGAAGCCATTCTTCACGAAGAACTTCAATGTATCATACCACGCCCGAGGGGCTTGCTTGAGGCCATAGAGGGCCTTATTAAGTCTGAAGACTTTGTCAGGATTCTTTGGATCTTCAAAACCTGGGGGTTGAGCAACATATACTTCTTCCTCAAGCTTACCATTGAGGAATGCACTTTTCACATCCATTTGATATAAGATGATATCATGATAATTAGCATAAGCAAGTAATATGCGAATAGCCTCAAGTCTAGCAACAGGTGCAAAAGTTTCATCGAAATCAATTCCTTCAACCTGTGTGTAGCCTTGAGCTACCAGTCGTGCCTTATTCCTTACCACAAGGCCATTTTCATCTTGCTTGTTGCGGTAGATCCACTTTGTGCCAATGATATTATGCTTGCGAGGATCTGGACGTTTGACCAGTTCCCAAACATTGTTGAGCTTGAACTGATGTAATTCTTCTTGCATAGCCTGAATTCACTCCGGCTCCAAAAATGCTTCATCTACCTTAGTGGGCTTTGTGATAGAGACAAAAGCATAGTGCCCACAAAAGTTAGATAAATGTGAAGCTTTTGAGCGTGTGAGAGGACCTGGCGCTTCACTGTCATCGATGATCTTGTCAACTTGTACTTCTTTTGCAACGCGAGGATGAGCTGGTTGTCGTCGAGGTATTTGATCATTTTCCTCAGCACCATTGTCTTTAGCATTATCTTCAGGTGCATCAGCTCGACGTTCTTCGCGTACTGGAATGAATTCTTCAGTAAATTATTCAGTAGGAATGACATCCTCAGTTGCCTTGAACTTGATAGAATCCTCAGGTGCTGGTTCATCTAACACAGAAGGTAGGTGCTCTCTTTGCGAGCCATTAGTTTCATCGAACCACACATCTACAGTTTCAACAATCTTGTGAAGAGCGATGTTGAAGACTCTGTAGGTGTGCGAGTCCTTTTCGTAACTGAGCATAAAACCTTCATGTGCTTTCGATGCAAATTTAGAATTGTGGTGAGGATCTCTAATCCAACATTTAGCACCGAAGACTTTGAAATAACTCACATTGGGTTTCTTGTCAGTGAGGAGTTCATAGGTTGTCTTCTTGAAGAATTTGTGAAGATATACTCTGTTGATGATGTGGCACGCAGTATCAATTGCATCAATCCAAAAACGATGAGGCGTTTTGTATTCATCAAGCATAGTGCGAGCCATCTCAACAATAGTTCTGTTCTTGCGCTCTGTGACGCCATTTTGCTGAGGAGTATAAGGAGCGGATAGCTCATGAGTAATACCAAGTTCATCAAGATAGTCATCAAGACCAGAATTCTTGAACTCAGTATGAGGACGTGTGAAATGAAAGTTCATTTCATCATGGTTAGCCTGCGTCCTTTCATGCAATTTTGTCAGGTCCCCAGCAAATTCTTCAGACGTTAAGGCACGTCTGGAGACCTGACCCTGCATAAGAGATTAGTTCTTTTTCTTCACCACCCACATCTGAAGGGGTGGCAAAGAGTTCATCATTCTGCGAGCACCATACGAGAATGGTGGCATAGAAGCCAAACCATTTCGTGTCACATAAGAGGCGTTAGGGTAAGCATATGAATAAGCAGAGAAATTCTTCGAGGACTTATGAACATAATGATTTGAAGAATAATGTGCATATTCGTAGCCCTTAGCTCTACCCTGCGAAACAGAGTTGTTAGCACGATGATAATCATACGAGGACTTTGATCCATCTGAGGAATTTGATCCACGTGAGGAATTTGTTCCATATGAGGACTTGGATCCATATGAAGAATTAGGTCCATATGAAGAGTTTGTTCTGGGGTTCCTATTCTTCATAGGTGGTGTCATGAGGACATTCATCTGAAGACCTTCAACATAACTTTTGGGAACCCAGATTTTCTTCATAGGGGAACCGTTCCTGCAGTTAGTCCCAACATATCTAGCAAATACTTCACCATTCTGATTTTTGAACAGTTTATAGTTGGAGTCAAATGACTCATCAGAAGAATGAGGAGATTCACATGTAAAGCCAGATAACTTGGATGGATCAACTGGAGGTCCCTTTGCAGCAACCCATGAGGTTTTGGGGTACTGCTCAGGCTTCCAATATGTCCATCAGCATTAAGTTTCCTCTCAAAGGCAATACCCTCTTTCCTAGGGTTTCTGTTGAGGATCTGCTTTTTGAGCACATCACAAAGAATCTGATGCCCTTTGAGGCTTTTGTACATGCCTGTCATGTACAATTCCTTCAGCCCTGCATCGTCAGTGATACTAGCAATGTCCTTAGATGAGGAATTAATGATAGCAGAGGCAGGTGAAGAATTTGTAACAGTTGAAGCATTTGAACATTCAGGTGAAGAATTAGCAGATTCACGTTCAATGCACTTTAAGCATGGAGGAACAAATTCTTCCTGAGAAGTGCTGATTTGTTGAGCAAGTAATGAATCGCGCTCCTTCTGAAGATCTTCATAACTCACTCTTAGCTTCTCAAGATCTTGCTTTCTTTGAAGAAATTCATAAGAAAGTTTCTCATGATCAGATAAGAGAGTGTTATGATGACTTTGAAGGTTATCAAACCTAGACTGAAGTCTCTGAAGATTTTCAGTCAGGGCTTTAGTGCGATCCATTTCTTCACCCAACATATCATCACTTTTGTCTAGCATGTTTTGAACCTTTTCAAAAGCCCTTTGTTGTTTTACAGCAATCTTTGCAAGTTTAGAGTAGCTGGGCTTGAGATTCTCATCAGATTCATTTTCACTACATTTAGAGGAGGTGTATTTGAGTACCTTTGCACCTTTTGCCATGAAGCAATAGGTGGGAGCGTAGTCATCATTATCTTCATCAGGCTTGTTGGTGGGGTCAATTTCTTCAGTGTTGAAGATGGACTTGCTAACGAAAGCAGTAGCGAAGGCCAGACTCGCCACACCAGATTCGGATTCTTCAGATGCCTCCTCTTCCTCATTTTCCTCAGATTCAGCTTCAGAGTCCATTTCCTTGCCAATGAATGCCCGAGCCTTCTTGGAGCTGCTCTTCTTGTGAGATGAAGACTTCGAGGATTTTGATGACGAAGATTTTGACGATTTCTTCTTCTTCTTCGCATCATCAGAACTGTAATCCTTGTATTTCTTCTTCTTCAATTCCTTTTCCCATTGAGGACAATCTTGAATATAATGACCAGGTTTCTTGCATTTGTGGCACAGCCTTCTCTTATAGTCACTTGATGAGGAATCACTGCTTCTTGAGGATTTTCCAAAGCGACCACGTCTTGAGAACTTCTGGAATTTCTTCATGAGCAGTGCTAGCTCCTGGCTCAATTCTTCAGGATCACCAAGGCTACTACCAGAGTCCTCACATTCAGACTCAGACACAACCTTGGCCTTCAGGGCACGTGGTTTGCCATAGCTCAAACCATAGAGATCTCTCTTTTCAGAAAGCTGGAACTCATGAGTATTTAGCCTTTCGAGGATATCGGCAGGATCAAGAGACTTGTAGTCAGCCCATTCTTGTATCATCAGACCAAGAGTATCAAATGAGGAATCAAGTGATCTCAATAGTTTCTTCACCACCTCATGGTCAGTGATGTCAGTGGCACCGAGGGCTTGAAGCTCATTTGAGATGTTAGTGAGGCGATCAAAGGTTTGTTGGACATTTTCATCGTCGAGTCTTTTGAAGCAGTTGAAGAGATTCCGAAGAACATGAACTCGAGAGTCACGCTGAGTTGAGACTCCTTCATTTACTTTGGACAACCTATCCCAGATAAGCTTAGCAGTTTCCAAAGCACTCACTCTTCCATACTGTCCTTTACTCAGATGGCCACATATGATATTCTTCGCTTGAGAATCGAGTTGCTTGAATCTCTTCACATCGGTAGCGTTCAGTGAGGGTGAGACAGAGGGAACACCATTTTCCACAACATACCAGAGATCATTGTCAATAGCCTTGAGATGCATTCGCATCTTGTTTTTCCAGTAGGGGTAGTCCGTCCCATCAAAGGTAGGACACCCAGCCGAGACCTTGATCATACCTGCGGTTGACATAACTAAAACTCCAGGCGGTTAAACCAAAATCACACAGAACAAGGGAGTACCTTGCTCTGATACCAATTGAAAGTGCGTTATGTCGACTAGAGGGGGGGTGAATAGGCGATTTTATGAATTCTTCACTGAGGAATTTGCCGGTGAGGAAATTCCTTAGCGAAGAACTATTAGCAGTGGAATAAGTACTCAGAAGTAAGCATAACAGAATACAAGCATGGTCATCATGATGAAATGAAGACTAGCACAGAGTACAGAAAGCGTAATCACAGGATAACACAAGATGAAGACAAACAGACTGAAGAAATTGAACCGAGGAAGTTGAGATAGTCTTCAGTCGAAGTCTTCAAACACAGATATGAACAAACACTCAACACAGTAATGAGGAAATGAAAGGGTTGAGGAAATAGAACCAGTTAGGTTGGTGAAGACAATGATTTGGTAGACCAGTTCCAACTGCTGTCTCAGTTGTACGTCTGGTTGGAGCGGCTGAGTATTCAAACTCGAGGACACACAGTCCCGGACACCCAGTCGCTGAGCACGCAGCTCAGGACACCCAGTCCTCACCGTATTCTCCTTGAACTAAGGTCACGCAGACCTCGTCCAATCACTCATGGTAAGTCTTCAGGCGACTTCCAAACCTTCACAGACTTGGTCACTCGGCGATCCACAATTCCTCTTGGATGCTCTAGACCTTGACGCCTAACCATCTGGAAGAAGCACAGTCTTCAAAGGTCACAAGCGTTGGATCCACGCAGGATCAATTTCTTCAGTGATGCTCAATCACTTTGGGTTTGTAGGGGTTTGGTTTTGGGTTTTCCCCACTTGATGATTTTCACTCAAAGTCCTCGGAGGATGGGTTGCTCTCAAATGACAAGTGTCAAGTTCTCTCGGAGCAGCCAACCAGCTAGTGGTTGTAGGGGGCGGCTATTTATAGCCTAGGGAGCAGCCCGACATGATAAGACATAAATGCCCCTCAATGATATGACCGTTAGGTGGATAAGATATTTTGGGACAGCTGGCGCGCAGCACAGCAACGGTCGGAAATTTGACTCTCAAATTCCTTAGGGCTATCATGTTCCTCACTGTGTAGGTAATTCGCACTGGCGAATTCCTAACTCCTTGGTCAGAACAAATTCATCAGCGACCAGAAGAACTTCGTCTCTGTCACTGAAGAAAGTGACTGAACTGTATGAGATTTCCAAAGGCTTCACTCGAAGGGATTGGTAGGTGTAGGATTTTGAGTTGAGCATCACATGGAAATTTTTCCTTAGTATTTCCTCGACCCCCTTTAACAGTATGGTGTTTCCTATGACTCAAGAAGGAGAAAATGAAACTACGAAAACAAAAGTCTTCACGCTTCATGTTCCACAAATGAATACCAAGTCTTCAAGGTCACACCAATTTCTTCACTTTCAAAGTCTTCAGAAAATCTTCAAAATATCAAAGTCTTCAGTTGAAGAACTTCATTTTTAGGGGTCGACTATCTCTGTAAATATCAAACTCCTCATAGACTTATAGACCTGTGTACACTCACAAACACATTAGTCCCTTAACCTATAAGTCTTCAATACACCAAAATCACTAAGGGGCACTAGATGCACTTACAATTTGCAATAAGTCAGTAGCTCGTTCCGTTGTTCTGGAGAAGGGAGTTTTAGTCATCTTGCCCATAAGGCACAGTTCGCAAGCACCAAGTGATTCCAAAAGTCCATCAGTATGGAGTTTCTTCATGCGCTTTATACTGATATGACCCAAACGGCAGTGCCACAAATAAGTTGCACTGTCAATATTAAACTTCAATCTTTTGGCTTTAACACTATGAATATGTGCATCACTACTATCGAGATTCAACAAAAATAGACCACTCAGCAGGGGTGCATGAGCATAAAAGATAGTACTCATATAAATAGAACAACCATTATTCTCTGATTTAAATGAATAACCGCCTCACATCAAACAAGATCTAGATATAATGTTCATGCTCAACGCTGGCACCAAATAACAATTATTTAGGTCTAAAACTAATCCCGATGGTAGATGTAGAGGTAGCGTGCCGACCGCGATCACATCGACTTTGGAACCATTTCCCACGTGCATTGTCACCTCATCCTTAGCTAATCTTCACTTAATCCGTAGCCTCTGTTTCGAGTTGCAAATATGAGCAACAGAACCAGTATCAAATACCCAGGCGCTACTGCAAGCATTAGTTAAGTACACATCAATAACATGTGTATCAAATATACCTTCACTTTGTCATCCTTATTATCCGCCAAATACTTGGGGCAGTTCCGCTTCCAGTGACCAGTCCCTTTGCAGCAGAAGCACTTCGTTTCAGGCTTAGGTCCAGTCTTGGGTTTCTTCTCTTGAGCAACAACCTTTTTGCCGTTCTTCTTGAAGTTCCCTTGCTTCCCTTTGCCCTTTTTCTTGAAACTAGTGGTCTTATTGACCATCAACACTTGATGCTCCTTTTTGATTTCTACCTCCGCGGCCTTTAGCATCGCGAAGAGCTCGGGAATTGTCTTGTTCATCCCTTGCATATTATAGTTCATCACGAAGCCTTTATAGCTTGGTGGCAGTGATTGAAAAACTCTGTCAATGACACAATCAACTGGAAGATCAACTCTCAGCTGAGTCAAGTGATTATGATACCCAGACATTTTGAGTATGTGTTCACTGACAGAACTATTCTCCTCCATTTTGTAGCTGTAGAACTTGTTGGAGACTTCATATCTCTGAACTTGGGCATTTGTTTGAAATATTAACTTCAACTCTCGGAACATCTCATATGCTCCATGACGTTCAAAACGCCTTTGAAGTCCCGATTCTAAGCCGTAAAGCATGGCACACTGAACTATCGAGTAGTCATCAGCTTTGCTCTACCAGACGTTCTTAACGTCATCAGTAGCATTTGCAGCAGGCCTGGCACCTAGCGGTGCTTCCGGGAGTAATTCTTCTGTGCAGCAATGAGGATAATCCTCAAGTTACGGACCCAGTCCGTGTAGTTGCTGCCATCATCTTTCAACTTATCTTTCTCTAGGAATGCATTAAAATTCAAAGGAACGGTAGCATGGGCCATTGATCTACAACAACATAGAAATGCAAAATACTATAAGGTACTAAGTTCATGATAAATTAAAGTTCAATCAATCGTATTACTTATGAACTCCCACTTAGATAGACATCCCTCTAATCATCTAAGTGATCACGTGATCCAAATCAACTAAACCATGTGCGATCATCACGTGAGATGGAGTAGTTTTCAATGGTGAACATCACTATGTTGATCATATCTACTATATGATTCACGCTCGACCTTTCGGTCTTAGTGTTCGGAGGCCATATCTGCATATGCTAGGCTCATCAAGTTTAACCCGAGTATTCTGCGTGTGCAAAACTGGCTTGCACCCGTTGTATGTGAACGTAGAGCTTATCACACCCGATCTTCACGCGGTGTCTCAGCACGCCGAACTATAGCAATGGTGCATACTCAGGGAGAACACTTGTACATTGAAATTCAGTAAGGGATCATCTTATAATGCTACCAACATTCTAAGCAAAATAAGATGCATAAAGGATAAACATCACATGCAATAAAAATATGTGACATGATATGGCCATCATCATCTTGCGCTCATGATCTCCATCACCGAAGCATTGTCATGATCTCCAACGTCACCGGCGCGACACCTTGATCTCCATCGTAGCATCATTGTCGTCTCGCCACCTATTGTTACTACGACTATCGCTACCGCTTAGTGATAAAGTAAAACAATTACATGGCGATTGCATTGCATACAATAAAGCGACAACCATATGGCTCCTGCCAGTTGCCGATAACTTTGTTACAAAACATGATCATCTCATACAACAATTTATATCAAATCATTCTTAACCATATCACATCACAACAAGCCCTGCAAAAACATGTCAGACGTCCTCTACTTTGTTGTTGCAAGTTTTACGTGGCTGCTACGGGCTTCTAGCAAGAACCGTTCTTACCTACGCATCAAAACCACAACGATTTTTTTGTCAAGTGTGTTGTTTTAACCTTCAACAAGGACCGGGCGTAGCCACAATTGATTCAACTAAAATTGGAGAAACAGGCACTCACCAGCCACCTATGTGCAAAGCACGTCGGTAGAACCAGTCTCGCGTAAGCATACGCGTAATGTCGGTCTGAGCCGCTTCATCCAACAATACCGCCGAATCAAAGTATGACATGCTTGTCGGGGATATACCCCGCGGTGTGACCCGACCGGAGATATGACCCGGCTGGGACTTTGTGTTTCATTGGTGACCCACAAATTGTAAGCCGGCGGACAGTTAAGCATTGTAAGCCGGCAGACAGTTAAGCATTGTAAGGCCGTGGAAAGTTAAGCATTGTAAGCTGACGGACAGTTCAGCATTGTAAGCCAACAGACAGTTAAGCATTATAAGCCGGCGGACAGTTAAGCAGGGTAAGCCGGCAGATAGTTAAGCATGGTAAGCCGACAGACAGTTAAGCCGGACAGTTAAGCCAGACAATTAAGCCAGATGGTAAGCCAGATTGTAAGTCGGATTGATAAACCAGATTGTAAGTCGGATTGTAAGCCGGCTTACGTTAAGAAGCGCAAGACGTTAAGAAGCCCATGGCGAGAAGCCCATGATAAGACGTCAAAATAGGTTAAGTCCTAATCCGAGTTTGACTCTACATGTAACCCGCCCCTTCAACTCATATAAGGAGGGGCGGGGCACCCCAAGAGGAGGGGGGCAGGAAAATAATCGTTAAGGCTAGACACAACTAGAGGAGAGCCGGTTATGCGGTGTCTCCCTCATGAGCACAATGAGACCTAGCCACAAACAACATGTAGGGCTATTACCAGATGATGTTTCCCGGGGCCCGAAGCTATCTAAATCCTTGTCTTGTGTGTTGACCCGCCTCGCGTCTCTTGTCCCGATCAACCCCTCTCAAGCTACCACATAGATGCGTTGGCCTCACGACTAAGTCCTCACACTAGGACATCTGTAGTGACGTTTCCACGACAGTTGGCGCCCATCGTGGGGCCTGCGAACGATGGTGTTGAGTTCTTGATGGGATCTTTTTCAAGGGATCGAAGAGTTCGTAATTTCCCAGATGAAGGGATCTACATCCACGACGAGCAGTTGGAAGAGCATATACAAGATTGAGGTCAGGAAGATTTAGGGTTACAGTTTTGTAGAGCCGCCATCTTGTGATTGGTTTGATTGCTTCCGAGTCGCCAAGACCAACATCGATTGTTTTTTGATTCGCCGAGATGGACAGACTTTTGAAGAAGACGCGTCGACTCTGAGTCGGCTAGCTACCTCTGGTTCTGGTCTGGTTTACCATGATCCATAAGTGGAAACAATGTTGACCCGGCTTCCGCGCTGCCTCCCTTGGCCGGCGTGGCCTCTGAGCCGCCATCGCCGAGCCCCCCTGTGGCTTGCCCCCATGGTCTCCTTGCTCAGCCCGCCACTGGAGCATCGCTGGTATGCCCTTCCACTACAGATTCGCCGGGGCCCTCCGAGCCGTCTCCGCTGCTGACCTACGCCATGGCCACTTCAAGTTCCCTGTGCGTCAGGCCGCCCTTGTTTCATTAAGTCGCCGAGCCTTCCGCCTCGTCAGCCATTTCTTCTGCCGGACCTTGAGCAGGCCACGATCATCACCACGAGTTACCTCGCCTCCACCTTTGTTATACGTCGCCGCAAAGCTTGCTGGCGCATCAAGATGCCACCACGCCACCCCGCTGAGACTCCTCGCAGTCACAGTTGTGCTGCCTGAGCTGCCCTCGCGGTCATGACGAGCTGCTACCTCAACCTTAACCCGGTCTCGCACTATTTCTACGGCCGACCCGCCGCCGCCCTGCAACTGAGTCACCTTGCGCTTGACCTGCTTTAATCCGCCGCTGCTTCGATCCTCCGACGCCTCATCGACCGCCCAACCTACATCACCACGGCATACACCTCGTGCTGCTCTGTGAGCCGGCGGCCTCTATCAAGTCACCGTCGCAATTTGCCAATCTGCCCGCCTCAGGCCCCGGGCCGGCCCTATGCCACGACTCTGAGCCGCCGCTGATAGCGAGTCTGCGGGCTTCCCGAGCTCATCCGTGCACCGGCCTTGCGTCGCCTCCACCGGAGAGACGGCCTGCTGCCGAATCGCCGCCTCATCCAGCACCTCTCCTCGCGGCAGGACTCTGTTTCGTTGCCGAATCGCCTACAGCGCGCAAGCTGCCGCCGGGCCACTTCCTCTACGACGGGTCAACACCGAGCTCTGCCTGGCCTCGCCTCAAGCTGCCCTCCCGCCACACGACTCCGCCTTTGAATCGCTGGCCCTCATCGCAAGTTGCCTCCACCGACCGTCTTTAAGTCAGCCGGCCGCGCCTGAGCCGCCCACGCCGGCGTGCTGAGCCGTGGCTATGGCCTGTTTTGGCCTCGCTCCTCGAGTCACTGACCTACCTCACAATGCCGCCGATTTACCTCTAAGCCGCCATCGCCGGCACGCCTGTGGTGCCCCTCTGTCGCGTTTTCTCTTGGCCGAATCATTTCGGCCTCGACTCGCTTTTGCAGCAAGTCGCTCAACTCCGTCGGCCCTGCAGTTTCCACCGAGCTGTCGCCACCGCCGCTCCGAGTCGCTGCCGCGCCGGCTCGGACTGATGCGAGGAGGGAGCATGCCATGGACCGGATGCTCATGTGGCTGGCCCTCGCCGGATGCCCACCCCGGCCCCTTGCTTTGCCTGGGGTCGACCTTCTCCTTCGTTGTCGCATGAGCCGCCTCGTCTCTACTTTATCTGCAGTAATACGGGGCTAGGCAAAGAGACAAGTCAAAGATGCGAAAAAAATTGGTCAACATGACCCGGAGGGTTTCTTCTGAACCGCGACCGGTGCTGCGCTTTAAGCCGCCAGTACTGCAACCCTACGACTGATAATTTTCGGTCAAACATATCAGGTGAAATTCATCCTTTCAAGTTTCTATTGATACATTTTTATTGTCTTCGAGAACAATTACTCTTGTTTGTGCAAATTCTTATGCAGAATTCATAATTACAAAGGAAATCATCAAATTATGGCCCTTGCCTACACCGGATGGATCAATGGACACGGTCATTTATAACCCGTTGAGATTCAACATATTCCAGCAATCCACTGGTCATATCATGGTCAAGCATGGAGAGTCTCAAGCCAACTCCTCGAGTAGTCTTAACACTCGGGGGCAACATGGACATGGCTCAGTAAATGTTGCCAGTTTAAAGGCCGTCAGAAAATTTCCGGCTCAAAATGAAGAATTCCAGTTTAAAATCCAGCTCAAGGGAAATCTATCTCTCACTGAAGCTCTCAAATATCCGGTTTAAAACCCGGTTCAAGGGAAATTTGTCTCTCAGAAGGTTTTGAAGCTCTCAGTATCCGGTTTAAAATTTCGGCTCAAGAAGAATTTATCTCTGCAAAGTTCGAGTTCTTAGAAAAAATTAAAGGGACCAAAGAGAGTCTGTTGCAAAGCATAACTCAAACATAGGTACCCTGCTTCAATGGTCATTTGGGGCCTTCCTGTTCAAACATAGGTGTATTCACCAAAGAGAACATAGCTGTTGGTACCCTCTTGATCGATGCAATGCCAAAACTTATGGTCACTTGGGGGCTTCCTGTTCAAACATAGGTGTCTTCACCAAAGAGAACATAGCTGTCGGTACCCTCTTGATCGGCGTAATGCCAAAATATCATGGTCACTAGGGGGCTTCCTGATCGTATTCGAATCATAGCTGTCGGTACCCTAGTGATCGGCGCAATGCCACAAACCACTTGGGGGCTTCCTGATCATATTCGAATCATAGCTATTAACCCTTTTGGTCCGGCTTCCTGCTCGTATTCGAAGCATAGCCTTGTTTTTTCTCTTTGGCATGATTTTTTGAACAGTTTTTTGGTTCTTCTTGATACTATCTTGCCTTCTAGTTTAAAGTGATTCCGGCCATGTAGCCTTAAAACTCACAGCTCATATTTGAAGCATACCCGTGGTTTCTGTTAACCCGGCCTGGCTTTGGACGATAAGTCGCCAGTATATGATGATATTAAATACTTGGAAGCATTGTCTTCTAAGTTTTGGGTTATCACCCTTACTTCATTGATATGATAAGCTGGCAGTTTAACCACATGTCACAGGAACCGGTTTTCAAACCGGGTTATATTATTCAAATCTTTAATAGCCAACATGGCTGGATTTTTATTATGGTTATCAATAACCAATATTATGATGAAGGTCTTCAAAGTTGCTTCAGCACAATGGCTATTATTTTATCAATGGACATGATTTGTTCCACAATGGAGGGAATAGTCCCGAGTTGCTGCAGGCTTACGACCCGACACTTGGGGGCTACATTATTCAAGTTGAGATTACGTCAAATATGCAAGTCCCACGTCACTGCCAGCATGCACCATGGTACTTGGGGGCTAATGCAAAGTCATTTTTTCTCAGCTTATTGAAGACCCGACTCATCACATTGTAATGAGCCGGCCTTTGGGGGATACCAATTTCTCCTGTCAAAAATTCAAGGTACACAAGCCTTAATCCATTATACTGAAAGGTCCACTACTTAGTTGGTAGAGTACAAAGCTCTTAACCTTGTGGACGTGGGTTCAAGCCCCATGGCGGAGATTACATCATGTGATGTTATTATCAATGAATTATATACAAAGTCCCAGCTCAGTATTATCTTACTGAGCCGGCCCTTGAGGGCTACACGTTGCTGTTTAAGTCTACATGATCATATCTACAAAGTCCCTGCTCATTATAGCATAATGACCTGGCCCTTGGAGGTTACACTGGTTGAAGTTTTTATGAGCATAAGGCAATTACAAGTCCCAGGTTGCTGCAAACATGACAACCCGACACTTGGGGGCTACATATGTGGCATATCCAGTTTTGACTAGTGACTGAGATGAACAACTTAGATTTCTTCAAGGTTGCAACTTTTATATTGAAGCAAGTCTTAAGATGTTACTACGCTACCTTCTTAAGACTTGGGGGATGCAAGTCATATGCATATAAGGGAGGTACATTTTCAAGTTTGATGTTAGCAACAATTATGACCCAGTGCTATCAATATTTACAAACCGAATATTTTGGCAATGATAAACCGGCAAGTTCTACATCTTCAAGCTGGCTGAAAATCAGATGAGTATTTCATGACCGATGTTTTTTCTGTGAGAAACCAATGTCAGCAAATTGATTATGGAGCTGACCTATTGACCCAGATTTTCTAGAAGAAGGAAATACCAAGGAGTTAAGGATGATCAGGTGCCGGCTCACAAGAGTTCTTAAACCGGAGCATAATCTGTCAAAATTGTTCTTGTGTTTTTTTACATGATCAGTTTAACATGGATGAATCCAACTTAAACTGGGGGCTAATGTCGGGGATATACCCCACGGTGTGACCCGGCCGGAGATATGACACGGCTGGGACTTGGTGTTTCATTGGTGACCCGCAGATTGTAAGCCGGCTGATAGTTAAGCATTGTAAGCCGGCAGATAGTTCAGCATTGTAAGTCGGCAGACAGTTAAGCATTGTAAGCTGGCGAACAGTTAAGCATTGTAAGCCAGCGGACAGTTGAGCATTGTAAGCCGGCGGACAATTAAGCATTGTAAGCCGGCAGACAGTTAAGCAGGGTAAGCCGGCGGACAATTAAGCATGGTAAGCCGGCAGACAGTTAAGCCAGATGGTAAGCCAGATTGTAAGTCAGATTGATAAGCCGGATTGTAAGCCGGCTTACGTTAAGAAGCCCAAGACGTTAAGAAGCCCATGGTAAGACGTCAAAATTGGTTAAGTCCTAATCCGAGTATGACTCTACATGTAACCCGCCCCTTCAACTTATATAAGGAGGGGCGGGGCACCCCAAGATGAGGGGGGGAGGAAAATAATCGTTAAGGCTAGACACAACTAGAGGAGAGCCGGTTATGTGGCGTCTCCCTCATGAGCATAATCAGACCTAGCCACAAACAACATGTAGGGCTATTACCGGATGATGTTTCCCGGGGCCCGAAGCTGTCCAAATCCTTGTCTTGTGTGTTGATCCGCCTCCGTCTCTCGTCCCGATCAACCCCTCTCAAGCTACCACATAGATGCGTTGGCCTCACGACTAAGTCCTCACACTAGGACATCTGCCGTGATGTTTCCACGACAATGTTGGTAAGCAGTACGACTATTATCGCCCACAACTCTTTGTGTTCTACCCGTGCATATAACATATACGCATAGACCTGGCTCGGATGCCACTATTGGTGAACGCGGTAATTTCAAAAAAATTCCTATGATCGCGCAAGATCTATCTAGGTGATGCATAGCAACGAGAGGGGAGAGTGTGTCCACATACCCTCGTAGACCAAAAGCGGAAGCATTTAGTTAATGCGGTTGATGTAGTCGAACTTCTTCGCGATCCAACCGATCCAAGCACCGAACGTATGGCACCTCCATGTTCAGCACACGTTCAGCTCGATGACGTCCCTCGTACTCTTGATCCAGTTGATCCCGAGGGAGAGTTTCGTCAGCACGATAGCGTGGTGACGATGATGAAGAAGTTACTGGCGCAGGGCTTTGCCTAAGCACTATGACCATCTGACCGAGGTGTGTAACTATGGAGGGGGGCACCGCACACGGCTAAAACAATTGTCAACTTGTGTGTTCTAGGGTGCCCCTGCCCCCGTATACAAAGGAGCAAGGGGGAGACCGGCCGACCCCTATAGGGCGCGCCCCAAGTAGGATTCCTACTAGGAATCCTATTCCTAGTAGGTTTCCAACAAGGGAAGAGAGGGGGAAGGAAGGAGAGGGAGATGGGGAAGGCAAGGCCCCCCCTGCTTGTCCTATTCAGACTCAGGGGGAGGGGGTGCGCGGCCTGCCCTGGCCGGCCCCTCTCTCTCTCCACTAGGGCCCATCGAGGCCCATTAGTTCCCCAGGGGGTTCCGGTAACCCTCTAGCACTCCGGTTTTATCTGAAACTTCTCCAGAACACTTCCGGTGTACAGATATAGTCATCCAAAATATCAATCTTTATGTCTCGACCATTTTGAGGTTTCTCGTCATGTCCGTGATCACATTCGGGACTACAATCTTCGGTACATCATATCACATAAACTCATAATACCAATCGTCATCGAACGTTAAGCATGCGGACCCTACGGGTTCGAGAACTATGTAGACATGACCGAGACACGTCTCTGGTCAATAACCAATAGCGGAATCTGGATGCTCATATTGGTTCCTACATATTCTACGAAGATCTTTATCGGTCAAACCGCATAACAACATACGTTGTTCCTTTGTCATCGGTATGTTACTTGCACAAGATTTGATCATCGGTATCTCAATACCTAGTTCAATCTCGTTACCGGCATGTATCGTTACTCGTTTCTTAATACTTCATTCCACAACTAACTGATTAGTCACAATGCTTGCAAGGCTTATAGTGATGAGTATTACCGAGAGGGCCCAGAGATACCTCTCGGAAACACGGAGTGACAAATCCTAATCTCGATCTATGCCAACCCAACAAACACCTTCGGAGACACCTGTAGAGCACCTTTATAATCACCCATTTATGTTGTGACGTTTGGTAGCACACAAAGTGTTCCTCCGGTATTCGGGAGTTGCATAATCTCATAGTCTGAGGAACTTGTATATGTCATGAAGAAAGTAGTAGCAATGAAACTAACACGATCAAAATGCTAAGCTACCAGATGGGTCATGTCCATCACATCGTTCTCCTAATGATGCGATCCCGTTCATCAAATGACAACACATGTCTATGGTTAGGAAACATTACCATCTTTGATTAACGAGCTAGTCAAGTAGAGGCATACTAGGGACTATATGTTTTGTCTATGTATTCACACATGTACTAAGCTTCTGGTTAATACAATTCTAGCATGAATAATAAACATTTATCATGAATCAAGGAAATAAATAATAACTTTATTGTTGCCTCTAGGGCATATTTCCTTCACAATGCCTTGTCCTTCTCCTACCGGCACGTCATCAACCTACCGCTGGAGAAGCTTCCTCTGGAGCTCTGGAACAGACGCGGAGTCGCGACCTCCGTCGCTGGTTTCGCTAGCATCATAAGAGTGGAGCATGCATGCTTGCATGGCAATCATTTCTCAAGCATCTTCGTTCTCGTCAAGATGGAGGCGCTCCAGCATATTCCCCACCACCTCGCCTTTCATCGCCTAGACGGTGCCGGCGCCTACGCTGATGTGCTCATCAACGAGATCTGGGATGTGGCCTGGTCGCTTGGAGCCCCGTCGATGCCACCGCGGCCACCATCCATGCACTGTTTTGATGGTGCGGGTGGCGGCTCTGGTGCTACCCACGCTCTCCCAAGGACGGTGCCTTGGCAGGGCCACTCCTAGCCATGCGGCCGTCGGGCATCACTACAAAAAAAAGACACATCCGTAACATTTTGGGCCGAACGAATTTTTTTTTGTCATACATATGACACTTCTATGACGATAATTGTGACAAAACCCGGTATCATCATAGATGTGGTGGGCTCCTACTTCTATGACAAAAAATCATGACGGAAAATGGGCTTTTTGTCCTGGGCGGGCCGGAGACGCAGCTGCATGACATTCTTTGGGCCATCCATGACGGAAAAAACCGTGGTAGAAGCAAGGGGGAGGAAAATTTCGGGGAGTTGCCGGTTACGGTGGGAGGTCGGGGGCCGAGAGATGCGCGTTTCTCTCGTACACGTACATGCGTGTGTGCGAGGCGTTGGCTCTAACTGAACCCGAGCTAGGCATTGGGCTCTAACTGAACCCGAGTGATTGCACTGTAGGCTACGCGTTACTGAACCCGAGCGATCGATCGATGGTTGTTAACTGAACCCGATGGAGCGATTCCTTCGCTACTGCTGCTAACTGAAGCCGATCGATG
>NC_041391.1:415801846-415818746 GCF_002162155.2 Triticum dicoccoides | reverse complement strand
GATGAACAGGACCCCCGTTTCGACCGTAGCCCTCCAACACAAGTTCATTTCGTCCGTTTTGCGGTACGCCACACCCCTCCCGATCAACAGGACCCCCGTTTCGATCGTAGGAGGTCCGTTTCCTCTGTTTTGCGGTACGCCACACCCCTCCCGATCAACAGGACCCCCGTTTCGACCATAAGAGGTCTGTTTCCTCCGTTTTGCGGTACGCTAGACCCCTCCCGATGAACAGGATCCCGTTTCGAACGTGGCCGGTCGAACACAAAGGCCGTTTCCTCCGTTGTGCGGTACGCAAGGCCTCGTTTCCATCGCTTGTTCCGTCCAAGCCCTTCCGATGAACACGACCACGCATTCCATTCCGACCCAACCGGTTTGGCTCCCCATGAACACGACGACGACGATGCTATTTCTCCATTCCGACCCAGCCATGTACACGAGCCCTCGCCATACGTATGCGCGAGTAGGCGTTCGAGACCCCGCCCGTATGTACAGATATGTGGCCGTATTTTCTTTCTTGCACCCTCGCCGCTGTACGTACGTGTACATGCTACGTGCGCGCCTCTACTACGACACGTGCGCGCCTCTACAACGACCAGTATGTACGTACACGTTCGCGACCAGAATGACAACGCTACATACACTTCGACCAGGTGGGTCCCGACTGTCAGGCACTTCCTTGCCTGCGAAGATGTAGCTGGTGGGTCCCAGCAGTCAGGGGGGCGAATCGTTTTGGTTTTTTTGCCCGGACGCACTTCCTTGTGTGTGAAGATGTAGCTGGTGGGTCCCAGCAGTCAGGGGGGCGAATCGTTTTTTTTCGGATGCACTTCCTTGCGTGTGAAAATGTAGCTGGTGGGTCCCAGCAGACATGGGGAAATGTTTTTTTCGCGAAATACGGTGGCCCGTCCGGTGGGTCCCCGCTCTCAGGTGGAGGAATAATTATTTTGCGCGTAATACGGAGGCACTTCCTTGCTGTGGCCGTGGACCCAGCTGTCAGCCTCTCCATGTACAGTCCACGTCCGATGGAAGCCATTCCTTGACCATGTTGACCACGTCGCGCCGAGAGCACCATGGCGGTGGATGACGGCGAGGCCTAGGAAGGGGACGACGCGGAGCCGGGGAAGACGCGGTAGTGGATGCCCACGCGTAGAGGAGTATGAGGGTTCACTCGTTCGGCTGTGGTGTGAGGCTGCCATCGCTGCAGAATAACAGGGGGTGTGGGTGCGTAGAGGGATGGCCTGGCCAGCGGTGGGAGTAGTAGGGGGCGGTGAGGCCTCCGCGGCATCACAGCCGGCCACGGGCGGCAGGAGCAGGCGGCACGACCAGCGCTGCTTTGGGCGGCTGGAGCAAGGAGGCCAGAGGTTGAAGAAGCACTACGGCCATTGGATGGACATCGTACGATTACTGGAGCTAGAATCGTTCATATATTGACTAAAGTTGACAAAGGCCTCCGTCCCAGTCAACTTAGTAGGCCCACAAGTCAGCCTCCCACCAAGGTTGGTCCCAGCTAGCAGGGGGGTATTCGTTTTTTGTGCGTAATAAGGAGGCACTTCCGGTGGTCCGAGCTGACAGTGGGGGGAACGTTTTTTTCACGAAATACGGTGGCCCAACCTGTGGGTCCCAGCAGTCAGGGGGGAATGTTTTTTCGTGAAATACTGGTGGCCCGTCCAGTGGGTCCCAGCTGTCAGGTGGAGGAATAATTATTTTCCGTGTAATAAGGAGGCACTTCCTTGCGGCGGCCGTGGATCCAGCTGTCAGCCTCTCCATGTACAGTACTCTTCCGATGGAAGTCGGTCGTTGACCACATTGACCACGCCACGCCGAGAGCACCACGGCGGTGCACGACAGCGAGGGCTAGGAAGGGGACGACGCGGAGCCGGGGAAGACGCAACAGTGGAAGCCCGCGCGGAGAGGAGTACGAGGGTTCACCAGTTCGGCTGCGGTGTGAGGCTGCCGTCGCCGCAGAATAATAGGGGGTGTGGGTGAGTAGAGGGATGCCCTGGCCAGCGGTGGGAGTAGTAGGGGGCGCTGAGGCCTGCGCGGTAGCACAGCCGGCCACGGGAGGCGGGAACAGGCGGTCCCGCCGGCACTGCTTTGGCGGCTGGAGCAAGAAGATCAGAGATTGAAGAAACACGACCGCCGTTGGATTGACATTCAACGGTTACGTCTGCTAGACTCGTTTGTTGACGTAGTATATAATGACTAAAAAAATCTTGCATACGCGTCAACTAAACAGGCCCACAAGTCATACCACTCCCTCTTTTTTTAATAATTTATATATAGCTCATGGCAACTTCTTATGCAATTTATTGCAGTCGTTTTTTTGGTTGGCCAGGGCCAATTTCGCATATTTCTGTGGGTTCCAAACTATTTTTAATACCGAAATGTCGAGCCAGATTTAAAGTACTTTGAAGATATATTTGAATTAGGTTAATGCCCAGTGAAATAGAAATCTGAAAATGTGAAAAAATCAGAAATTATAAAGTAATTGCCAATTTGTCATCTGTTTTTATATTTACAACCCATTTCATATTACTTTCAAGATTTGCAGGCGTCTTGAAAGAGTTGCAGCCCATCAGGGCATAGAAAAATAAGTAGGCCTGGATTGGGTATTCTTCAGAAAAAATAAACTGGGTTCATTTTCACAAAGAAAAAAATAGCTGGGCTGGTCACATGGTGAACATAAAATATAAGCTTGGGCTAGACGGGCCACAGCCCAGTTCAAACCCTTCTCCGTCTCAACAATACCAAACAAAAAAATACTGCTCGAGTAGCTACGCCCCAGGTGTTAGCCGATCTTGTGATGTTCTCTTGTCTATTGACTATATATGCTCACAATGTCGTGGGTCCCAGATGTCAGGAAAACACTAGGAGGAAGCATTTTATTCTTCCATACCCTGACGTGGTGGGCCCCTATTGTCATCCTCTCCACGTACTTTTGCCGATTCCTATTGTTTGTTGACCATGTTGACAATGCGAGAGGGCGGTGCCGCGGCGAGCGCACCAAAGCGCGCGGAGGACATCAACGTTAACGATTTAGGAGACGGTGGGGCGGCGATGCGTGCGCTGAGGCGCAGCCAGCTGTGGGAGGTAGAAGCAGGCAGCCTCGCCGGCGTTGGTTTGGTTTTGGCAGCTGGAGGAAGACAGGACTGAAGAAACATGACAGACTGTAAAAGCAGCAGGAGTACTTAACAACCTTAACTGAAACCAGCAGGGGCACTTAACAACCAAAGCTGAAAGCAGTATGAGTACTTATACAGGTTCAACCGTACAAAGCACGCCTCGAACAGTGCTACTTTGCCTACAGTTAGCCAAGGGTGAGGCCGCCAAGCCCCAGGACAAGGCCCAGGCGCCACCCCGCGCATCCACAACCTTCTGAAAGCGGCTTCATCTCGCAACGTGGTCAATAAACAGGATATTCGCTTTAGAGCCATGGAAAAGCATGAACATAATCTTCTGTCCTATTCTCCAAGATGGATGGGCCTTCATTATCTGAGACCACCCACGAATAAGTATCTTTTCACCTCTAAGGGGAATTGAGTAGGTCGACATAAACATCATGTTGTGACCAAGCGCAAGTCTGACCCGACCATGGTCAGGCATTTGTATAGGAACAATAGAACTCGGCAGTTCCTGTTTCAAGAAGATCACAGCTGTAAAACTGTGTATAAGCAATAGTTTATGAACAACATATATAACAGAAAGCAGCTCGTACCATAAGTTTCTCGACACAGTTGGACCTGTTCAACGAGTGCAGCAGTGGCACACATATCCCACGTGGCCTTCCACCATTGAAACGCCCCACAAGGACCTCAAGACGATCAATAAAGTGTAGGAACTTGTGGATGTCGATCCAGTCAACTTCAGTGCCATTAGTAACAGCCGAGTTATTACAGAGTAACAAATGAGCAGACTGCTTAACTCTGAAAAAACCTACATGTGCCACCAATTATAAGACAATATTAGTTAGAAGTAGCATCTTCGTGAGAGATTCGTTGCTACTTCTAAAGTTAAATTGTGATTAGTTAGACAGAATAGGTGGATTAAGAAGTAATCGAGGCAACAAGCAAGAACCAGATACAAAACTAACATGGATGAACAATTGGAACGACGTCGGGGTGGAAGATCGCAGTGAAGATGAGACCAGGTTCTGCTATTTCCATCAACATTCGTGCGCCAACTTTCAGTCTGTAACACTTGAGAAAGTTTATCCAAGTTCGGCCATAAAAAAAGCAGCGATCTTGTTGGTTCATGAACCCAACTCGGAAGCAATATCCATGGATTGTCTTCACTGTGACCATTAAACTAGTGTATTCAGTTATGGCAAGGCCGAGCATCTTGAGTACATGTGTTCTGGCAGAGCAAATAATACACTGCAGGAAAAATAATATGAGAACACAACATGTTCAAAAAAAAACCCACCCTCCCGGATAGAGAAGAGGATTCTAGGAACATACTGTGCACGTTTCAAAATGCTGTGGTAGGATGAGAAGGAACAAGTGTGGCATCTCGCCGTAGGCGCAGAAATCTGTAGGGTACTCGCACTTTGGGCACTGCAACTGAAACACACTAGATTCAGTATGAAGAAAAATGCATCAACAGCGGCGGCTGCCATCCTAGGATTACATGCGACCAAGGGACTTGGATTTATCGGGGATGGATGAAGAATTCGTACCTGGTTCTCCATGAGAAAACCCTATGCAATCGCCGAGCGGGGGTTTTCTCTGAACAAGCAGACGAGGGAGAAGGGGATTCAGGCCCAATGAAATATTGCCGCTTCGTCCGTCCAGCTTACTGCTAAAGCTGGAAAGGGGGGGGGGGTTGTGATTTGATGGCTCATTGGGCATTACTGCGGTGCTACGACCGGGGTGTGTCTACCGTGAAGTTGTGCACTCTAATTTGTGCATATGGCACGTGGACCCCGTTGCCGGTTGCCCCACATATCAGCGAAAGGAAGTAGAAAGACAGGAGTAACTAGTTACACATAAATATTTTTTTTGACAGAGAGATACTCCCTCTGTAAAGAAATATACAAATCTTTTATATCACAGGCTCACCTTGCCAAGAAATATACTCCCTCTGCAACGCACGAGCATTATGGAGGTTCAGCTGAGAATATAATACTTAGATAGGCTCATGGTTCTGGACTTTGGGCCACAGGCCGACCCTGCATGTTTGGGGGGCCATGTGTTCTACCTTAGCGCTTTTCATATTGCAAGCGATCGGTACTGCGCTGGTTTTAGATGCTGTCGCAAGGCGAATACACAAAATTGAATAAAGCACGACAGCTGTTGGAATGAAATCGAACGATAGTTCCTAACCAGCAATCAGAGTTGCAATTCTATCAACGATATACCATGTGATAAATAATACTGTCGTACTACTTATACACACATGACACTTGTTTCACCATGCCAGATTATTACATCAAAATCTCTCGGAGGATAGATCAATTCGGCAGATGCGTGCTGCTACTGAAGAATTTAAAAGTTGATTTGGACCAGCTCTCCTTGCGGAGAAAGTTCGATTTTGACATCATCCCCTACCGCAAGATATGATTTAGATTTGAACCTTGACCATCCTTTAGCATCAATCATCATGCGACCATCCTTTGTACTTATGGTATATTGAGCAGGTTCATTCACACCAAGGCTGCGCATGGTAAGAGAAACTTGGCCGCGGTCGCCCAGCTTATTGAACGACTCCCTCGTTGCTCTAGGAATTCTCTGTTTGAAAACAAGAAGACATACCCAAACAGTTAGATCAACACAGTGAATCATGTGAAACAACATGGAAAGAAAAAAGAACGAAGCAGCTGGGCGGCCAATGCTTACCAAGAAGGTGGACATGTCGGTTTTTGTAAGGACTTTGGTATATGAAGTGCAAACTGCAGCCCAGTCTGTTGCCGGTGCAACTACACGGGCCGGACCAAATGCAAGTGCAAGTGTTGGTGCAGGTGCCGGAGCCGCTGCTGCTGCCGGAGATGGTGCTCCTTGTAGAGCTGGTGCCGGTGTCGATGCCCGATCCTCCGGTAGATCAGACTGATCCGCTGACGCGGTCGGTGCCCAATCCTCAGCTGGATCAGACTGAGCTGCTGCCGCTGTCAGTGCTAGAGCAACTGCCGGTGCTCGATCTGTGCGAGACAACGGCGATCGTGTCTGGTCTGCTATGATCAGCTTTCTAACTTGACTAGGATCCGTGACCGTGATCCAGTTTTTTTCTTCATTTCTTTTAAATGCGAGAAGGACTAATTGTGGCGTTTTTGTTAAACCAAACTGCAGTTCATCATAGGGATTCAGCTTCTACTCAGACAATAGACTGATCCAATTTTTTCTAGTAATATAAGTGATGGACAGTGCCTTCGTTACTGACACGACATAAGAAGTGAAACCTGCAAAAATAGCCATCATACAGCAAACCAAACGGTTTATTCTGTGATGAATGTCACATGGCAAAACCTGCATTGTAAAATTGCAGGAAAAGAAAGAAAACATGACATTAAATCAATAAGATTTAGACAGTAAATCAATAAGATTTACTTGATGTGACACGAGTGAATCCTTACCAGGAAATCACTATGTTGAAGTACTAAACAGAAGATTGATCGTCCAACTACGCGTGGCATGCAGGGGCCCTACCTACTCCCACAAGCAGGACAGTCCAAAGGTCGTGACAAATCGTATGGACCGAACATCCATGGGACTGGAAATCCTGGTGGGTGCGATAAACCCTGCAATGCATACAAATATTGGAGTGTAACCATAATTGATAAACCGTCCTCACAAAAAATATGACCTGGATACTTCAAAATGTACAGACTGAATTGAGTGGACAGACATTAACATAGGCCGTTCTCAGGACTGACCACACACCAAAAGCGACAGTACTAATAAACAATATAGGGTTCACAAACACAAATCAAGTACTGAACAATAGTACTTACTACAGACAAGCAAAGTTGCACTAACTAAACTCTGCAGACTATTTCTTGCCACCGACCTACGTAATGAACCCCGCATAACTGACTAGGCCATGGACTTCGTGTGAGATGTCTACATGCACCATCACCATCTTGTCAACCTTGGAGAACCTAACAGAGTGGTCTTTCCACTCATAAACATGATGATGAAGACAGGCCGCCTCAGATTTGTTGGGAAGCTTTACAAGAACCACACCCTTCTTAATCGAAGGCACAACCATGAAATTGTTGTGGTCAAGTACAGCCTCGAGAACACGCCTGACAACAATGCTATAGGAAAACACTAGTTCAGGACACGTGGCGACAAGGACATAGCAGCTGGATAGTTCAGTAGTAGAACTCATCATCAGGTCTTCCAGTTCACGCGACATGACTTTGAGAACTTCATCTCCACCGCGGACCTGGTTCTAATTCAAACAGAAACCATATTTCATTACTACCTCCGTTCAGAAATGTAAGATGATTTTCGATATTATACTCCATATATGACTACATATACGCACAGAAATGAGTGAACAAAGACACTAGAACATGTCTTCAAAGGCATGAGAGCAGAGGGATTACATGCAATATCCATAACACAAGTTACCGAGGCAAATATACCCTCTTAAAAGGTAGCATTGATGTTCATAAAGTACTCCCTCCGTCCCAAAATTCTTGTCTTAGATTTGTCTAGATAGGTATGTATCAAGTCACATTTTAGTATTAGATACATCCGTATCTAGACAAATCGAAGACAAGAAATTTGGGACAAAGGGAGTAGTTGAAAGTAATCTATAAGAAATCAGTGTCAACCTCTCGCATGTTCTGGTCAAAAGAGGAATTTAGAACCGTCATTTGGCACACTAAAATCACATGCAAGATCACCCAGAAAGTTGTACTACCAGTACTAGTACTGCGTGTTAGATGAAAAAACACGATCAAGATCGAGAAAAAGATCGTCAACAAGAGACATTATCTGGACTTGCTTAATGAGGGATCCCGGAGAGAGGGGCTTGGACAGGGCGATGGCTTTGAGCTTGTCTGCGGTAGTCTCGGCGGGGTGCTTGCGCTTCTTTGTACCATGAGCCTCGACGGTTTTAGCCAGAGCCATAGACATCACGTCGGCCGGTGCTCCAGCGTCCATCCAAGAGAGGAAGCTGAGAGAGAAGAGTGAAAGGGGGAATGAGAGGAGGGAGAAGCGAAGCGAGTGGGGGTTTTCTTCAAGAGAGGAAGCTGAGAGAGAAGAGTGAAATGATGGTTGCTTTGTCCGTCCAACTTATTGCTGGAAAGGAGGGGGTTTTGTGATTTGACGGCTTGTTGGGCATTACTACGGAGGCTCAATCGGGGTAGTCTACCTTCACTCTACTACGGAGTAATTTAGTGCATGGCTGGTGGACCCAGGTGCTGGCTGTCCCACACGTCAGCGAAAGTGAGTAATTTAGTGCATGGCTGGAGGAGGATCCGCATGGTAGAGCGTGTCCGCTGTTTTTCATTCTAAAGAAAAAATGATTACAACAAGCGTTTCCACTCTTACGACGGAGGAGTGCGAAACACGGCAGCCACTTGAACATACATAGTGCTCCTACTACTAGGCATGTGCAGTGGTTCATACGTCAGTACAACACAATCTTATTGCTAGTGTAATACAGTAAGATATGACGATAACAAATGATGTTGTGCGCATGTCAACTAGTCCTATATGTAACATAGTACCGCTTTTTCGACTGTCCGGTTGAGAATGAACGGTGAGATCAATGTTAACAGAACTAGGTCCACAGCGCACGGAGAGTATGGTGCTACAGTACTCCACGAAACATGAACCATATGAAGCACATCCTATAGTGTTAGACAGGGTGTATGAAGGGTGGACGGGATGGGAGCAAAAGTTCCCTTCTCGACCCACTTTTGGGTGTTTGGCAGAGTGCATGAAGGGTGCATGAGTCCACACTAGTAGGTTGGCAAAAATACACGAAGAGGAAACAACTATATTGAGATGAGAATGCGACCAAACACACCCACACACTTTGTGCTACAGTGACTGATCTGCATCGTCTGAGTTTGATCCAACGGTCATGTTGCACCGAGACATGGACATGCCCATGCAGAGGGCGCCTAAACACCACCGAAGTCCCTCTGATTTTCGAGGCGCACAATGTTGGTGATGCAGGGTGCAACCGCCCGCAGAGCCCGCTCCCGGTCGACGGGAGCCAGCTCGTCAAAGACGACGTCCAATGGCACGAATGTATTCCGGTGACGGAGCCCTGAAAGGATTCGCCCGGCAATGGCGACGGCAGCGTGCAACCCCTCCTTGTCCAGCTCAGCCCCCACCATCGCGCGGAGACGGCTCAGCTCCTCGGAGATATAGGTGAAGAAGGAGACCAGGTCAGGAAGCCGCAGCTCATTGAAGTCGACCGGGTGGTCGAACGGGTTTAGCCTGACGACCGACATCGTCGCGCTGGCACGACGGTAATCATCGCGCAGCCGCAACACGTGCGTGGCAACTTGGTTCACCAAGTGGCTGAGGCGATCCTGGACCTCGTCACGATCGGCCCGCTCGCGCTCCAGCCGGCTCCCCTGACGGCCTATCATATCTCCCGCTTTCTGCAGCAACGCCACCGATGCCTCGAGCATCTTTGTGGTGGATGCCTGCCGCTTTTGAAGCTCCGTGAACTCCCGCACATAAGGGAGGAGCATGGCACTCCTCTCCTCCTTGAGCTCACGGAGCTCCACGTCCTTGGCCCTGAGCTCCGCATCCTTGGCATGGAGCTCCTATGTCAGGCGGCTCACCTCGGACTCCGTGATCTGCTGCGCCGCCATGGCACTAGGTAGAAGCAATGGGGAGAGGAAGCAAAGGGGGCGAAACGGCTGAAAGGCAATGCAATCTACGGGAAGGCGGAGGGAGCCAGCCGAGGAGTGGGGAATCTTTTGGTTTTCACCACGGTAAAACACCAGTCGACGACTTGTCACATCAGGGAGCAGTGGGTTTTTACAGGCGGAGTCATCGTGACTAATTGCTACCACGCCTGCTCCAGTCAATCAAAAAATTAAAAATCCTGCCGCGCCTGCTCCCGTCAATCAAAAAATTAAAAATCCTACCGCACCCAAACACCAGAGCAACGCTGCGGTGGATATTTAAATTTACCTGCCGGCAAGTAGATAAAAAAAGGGGTGAAAAAACAATTGTGGCGGCGGCCTAGCTAATCGGTCGAACTAGCCCAACTAGCTAGCCACCGTGCTTCACTGATGTACTCGGCGGGAATGGTGGTCTTTCATGATTTGACGACTCATTTACTTGCTTCGGTGCTACGACCGAGGAGGACCCAGAAAATGCGCGGTAGGGCGTCCCACGTCAGGAAGAATATATGTGTGCACCACCCGGGAGGACCCCGAAACCGTGCGATAGAGTGTGCCACGTCTCGGCACGGAGGAAAAATGTGCGTGTAAAAATATACTGTATCAGACGTAGTACCTATGGTTCGACCTCAGGACCCAGCCAGTCGGTCGAAAACACCCCACTAGCGACACAACTTCATCATGCAAACGTGGCACGGTTAGCTCCGTCTTGACCAGCCACAACATCTCTTGTTCTAGGCGATTCTTCTATTTTCCAAGCTTTTTTAGTTGTAATAACACCACGGCAAGCTAGCGCCGCTCTTCATGTGTGCCCGTGCAAAGGTTAGACGATGGAGAGAAGAGAGATCGAGATCGCAGACCTGGGACCCACCCGTAAGTGAGACAACGGTCATGCACGTGTTAACGAGGCACTCCCTCTACTCTACTCAACGCAAGTACTGTATAAAATCAAGTTATGGGACAAAGCCAACAACCGTTCGTTTTTTCAGGCTATCGACTTACACTTTGTAGTCCAGGTTGCCAGTTCGAATCTCGTCTTTCAGATTTGTTAGTTTTAGGTCCAAATTTGATTAATGACAAGTGGGACCCCCGTGTGTTGTTCCGATATTTCAGTGTAGGATGGTTTTTCTGAACAAACACTTTGCGCGGTTAGACAAGTAACGGCACGAGTTACACGTATTTTGCAAGTTTACGAACAAAAATGACAGCGACATAGAATATCACATCCACCCCGCAGCTTAGATAGTATGGTGATACGAGTTTTTACACCGTTGGAAGTGAGATCCAATGGCTTGGGAGTAGTCTTTGTAATTATGCGCAACTTCCAAACTCTCCAAAGTTCTTTTTTGCAAATAAAACATTCAGGCCTCATGTGTGCCGCTGCATCTTCGATCCAACGGCTCCTCGATGCTAATATTAGGTGCTCCCCGTAGCTTAATTACCCGCTACGGTGATATGAGCATCTAGGTCGTATGATCAGTGATCAGATGGCACATGCATAGTACTTGTACTTCCTGCGCATTTCCCAAACTCTATCAGCCGTATATTGCAAAAACATTCAAACCTCCTACTGTGGGCCGTTAGATCTCAATGAACTCGTATCACCATAGAATCTACGGTGCGGGAGCACCTCATACTCTCCCATGCGAGAAAACATAAGGTGCTATCGCAGCTTGGATGCTACGGTGATACGAGCTTGGAGGTTGTTTGATTTGAGATCCAATGGCATCTGAGTAGTCTTTGTGCTTGTAAGCAGTGGCCGAACTCTTTTGGGGCTTTTCTGCAAAAAACCATTCTAACCACCGAGGAGGTGTTGGGTCACAAATCCAACGCCTCCGAAGAGCTTGTATCACCAAAGCATCTAAGGTGTGGTGGCACATGATATTCTTACATACAAGAGAATATGATGTCCTCCTTCATCTTAGATGCTACGATGATACGAGCTTCGAGGTCGTTGGATATGGGATCAAAGGGCATCTAAGTAGTTTTTGTACAAATTGTGTGCAATTCTCAAACTCATCAAGGTTTCCTGCAAAAAAATTAAGACACATCATGTGAGCTGCTATATCTCAGATCTACAAGCTCCAAGCAACTCGTATCGGCATATAACATGTAAGGTATGGGGGCACATGATATTCTCCCGAGGAGGAGGGGTGGGGGGTGCACAACCAATCGGTGGTTGGGAGGGTGGGGACAAATATAATCTAAACAACCCTAAACAGAGCTCCACAATTTTATCTAAGGTCGAGGGGTTGACCCCCGACAATCATAGCTCTGCCTAAACACAACATTTGCATGTACTGTAGTACTAGACTTAATATTCATGTTTCAGCTTCATGTTCATTTTAAATATTGAACTGAGGACCATGGATGTCTTACATTTTACTCCCTTCGTTCCTAAATATTAGTCTTTTTAGAGGCTTCAAATGGACTGGCACATACGGATGTATATAGACATATTTTAGAGTCTAGATTCACTCATTTTGCTCCATATGTAGTCACTTGTTGAACTCTCTAAAAGACTAATATTTAGGAATAGAAGGAGTATTTTTGAACTCGTGTCATACATGCATGGGTTGGAAAAATATATGCACTATACTTATTGGATTGTTGTTGTGTTCGTGCGTGTGTGTCTGTGTGTGTGTGTGTGTGTGTGTGTGTGTGTGTGGTCATATGCTTGATAGATACAAAGTTTTCTCACCTCCATATTATTCATCTTTTAAATTTGAATTTGCATTGGAAAACTTACTAGGGATACCATGAAATGTGAAATCCACGTTGAGATCACTATATCACAAATTCACTCTAATTCAACAACTCGTCATAAATCAATTACCACGTTGAGATTAGTATTTTCAAGGAAAATACGGGTATTGTAATACACATAGATTCGTTCGGCAATTTAAAAGGTTCCTTTCGTATTCTCAAATGGTAGGACCCAACGGTGTACCAGCCAGACCTTGGCTCGTGTTGATCCTAAAAAAATGGGCTCGTGTCCTTCGATGGCGTGCGTGGTATGCACATTAGGCAACCCCAACCAGTCGAGCCTCAGCGTTTCAAGTCAAAATATCTGGCGGCCAGAATTCCAGCCCTAGGAAATTCCCCTCATGTCCATGGTACATAATGACTACTAATGAACAACGGAGGGATGCTTTTGTAACTAGACAACGTTACCTACCGTGCCGAGCACGGTTCAATTCCCTCGGTCGCCGCTCATCAAGGTCACCCGTCAACTCCATTGCCTACTACTACTACTACTACACCAGGATGAGCACATAATTGAGCCCGTTTGTTCGTGCCCAGTACTTGAGTTAATATATCAGACAATGCACTGGTGCGGAGGGATTATCCTTTTACTCCCTCCTTTCCGGTTTATAGGGCTTATCTCAAAATTTTAGTTTTCCCATTTTATAAGTCTCAATTTGGTTGTTCCCTATCACATGTTCAGATTTCAAGGTGCAATAAATCATTACATGCAAGTATTAAGAGAAAATTGACCAATGCATGTACTTTATGCATGCATGCATTGCAATTAATGAATTCGTAAACACAATTTTTGAGGAAAACAAGCGCATTAATTGAGTGGTTTTGCAAACTACAACAATTGTTCCACCACTCACCATCTACCTTGGTTGGTGAGATTTTTGAATTGAGCCCTATAAACCGGAAAGGAGGTTTAACTAAGCAAAATGTTTGACCAAATCCTTTCTTAAGAAATACAACAGGACAGATGTACGGCTTGAAAATTTATTGCATGATGCAGGTTATGATATTGTTTCGAATCCTGGATCTTAAATTTCAGAAAATCCAAAAGTGAGCATAAATTCTTGAAACTGAGCATGGTCACGTGATATGGCACAAATATTACTTCGTAAGTTTTTTCTTCAATTCGAGACAAGCTGCTTATGACAAGTTGCACAAATGAAGAGCCAAGGTATTTTGGAACAAAGACCTGTCACGTAAAGGCGAACGCTTTCACTATTGAAACCATGGTCCTTTACGTGCCACCACGAGTCCCCGCTTCTCATCGGCAGGTGCCGTCCCAGCAAGCGTGTGAGTCGACGGGAGGCGTGCGAGCAGACCGCTGCGCCGGATATCAGGGAGGCATGCGAGCAGACCGCTGTGCAGACTCACCGGGAGGCGAGCCCTTTGACTAGGCTCCGCCGCCCACCGTCGTCCCAACTGCTCCCACTTTTAATGTCGCCGGCGCCACAGTTTAAAATCAACCCCGCACTACCCAGTATCGCTACAATCCTCTCACTTCCTCTCCGATTCTCCTGTCGTCTACCTCCAACTAGCCTGACCTAAACGTACGCCATGCCACATCACGATGGTCTTCCCTTAGTGTTCCAGTGTCATGAGGAAGACACCCAGCCGGAATCTCAAGAACATAAGGAGCTTTGGGACGAGCTTGAACTGGCCTTGCAGGAAGACGCCGCGCGTGTCCCCGCTCCCGTTCCGGCTCCCGTCACCCCGACTGCGCCAGCGCCCATCCCCGTGGCATTGATGGGCTGGGAGCCGCACATTGTCGCCGATCTTGATGCCACGGGGTTCCACGAGGTCCTCACCAACTTTCACGCGCCCGTGCACCTGGCAGCGCATGCGCCTGCGCGTGCACTGACGTGCACGCCCATGCCGATGCCCGTGCACCTGCCAGCGCATGCGCCTGCGCGTGCACTGATGTGCGCGCCCGTGCCGGTGCCCGTGCACACGAATACCTCCGCCGCTCCGTTGACAGCGCCTGTCCCCGCGCGGGTGCTAGTGCCCCCCTCAGCGGCATGGATGGCCGCCGTTGACCGCTTCCTTGCACCAACGCCAGTCGCCTCCTCCCGCCAGTTGACTCGCTCCAAAGTCCAGAACATTTTGGCCTTCCTTGAAGCTAGGCCAACGTCCAGGAGTATGCCAACAACGGCGCAAGACGCCGCCGTCGGCGTCGGTCAGTGGACCGACGACACACAGAGCACGGTAGAGGAGCCGCTTCCCACCGCGAGACGCCCCCGCCGCCGCCGCGTAATCTAAATTTGCCATGAAAAACGTTCGGATTGCCATGCTTAAAATCCGAACGTTTATCATTTCCGTTTATTTTATATCGATCGTCGTATAATTTAAAGTCGGAGTCAGACTGAACGAAATGTATGGTTTGATCTATTGAATGTACTGCTAGAGCCATATCAAATTAAATATAAAACGTCATCAAGCCACATGTATTCCTTGTCATCCAACGACCTATACTGCTTCAATGTCGAGCACTCAACACGTTTAGTGTGCAGTTAATTTCATGCCAAAAATAGTGCTAATCACATGACAACACACAAATAATATCCTAGTAGTTAATATCCGCATGCACTTAATATACTTCCAAATTAACATGCATTGCGCGTACACACTGACTAGTGCTGCTAGTACATGAAACTGGTGTTGTGACTTGTGAATGCGTCCAGATATGGTCAACAGCAACATCGCCCGCGAGTTCTTCCTGTTTGCCCGTGCGTCTAAACGCAGAAGGGGAGGAGAGAGAGAGAGCACACATGGAACCCACCAGTAAGTGAAGGCGAATAGTACTAAAAATAATATTACCTGTTATCCATTATTAGGCCGTGGTAATATAAAAACATTATGTGAACAAAGGGGGTACAACAAACATTGCTATTCTACGTATGTTGCCTATTGACGTGCGGCTTGAAGGCCCGGTCGCATGTTCGATCCTCGTCCTTTATTTTTTAATTTGTATATGGGTCCAAATTTGTTTCATGACATGTGGGCCCCTCGGTGTGTAGTTTGTAGCACTTTAATTTGTGGGTCGAAATTTGTTCCATTCCAAGTGGACTATCGGTGTGTAGTTTTGTAGCTTATTTATAATAATTAAAGAGAACAACATAGTTTTTTCAATAATACCATGGTGCGATGTTGAAGGCGAGAAAGGATGTGCGAGAGAGCGATGACCGAGCCAGAGGGAAATCAACTAGGGGAGTTGCGTGGGTTGCAACGGCGTTTGTAGTAGTTGTGGGCCGAATGCTACAAAAATATAATCTAAACCGACCGGAATAAATGCCTACACAAATTAATCCAAGGTTGGAGTGCCCCTCGCAATGTAAATAGCTCCGGCTTTGCGAGGGATGGAGAGGTAGTAGCTTCAACGCATGGAAGATACGGTATGAGAAAGCAAGGTCAATTGAGAGACATATAGATAGAGAGACAAAGTGAGTGTGGTCCGACATTCATTGAACAAATATATATGCTCCGGAGAGATATTGTCCAATTGAGCTTTTGGTAAGGGTGAGGGCTGTAAGATAGAGCTTGAGAGATGATCCAGTCACAGACGTGTAGATATATTTTGTGCGTGGGAGGAAGCAAGGTCAACCGATCACATAGGGTCGCTGTGCGATCAAAAGAGTGAGACGGGTTGGAGAGAGTGACCTAGATAGACGATGTGCGTGAGAGAGTATACAATGTGAATAGGTCGAATTGGGCTCAAACATGGTGATATATCGTTTTTGTCCGAGAAAGAGCGAGGTAAATCGAGACATACAGAGAGAGAGAGAGAGATAGAGAGAGAAAGAGATTGAGTGAGCGTGGCCCACCATGAGGTCGAAAGAGTGGCGGCGGTTTGGATGGACTGACCTAGATAGACAATCTGCGTGAGAGAGTATAGAGTGTGTCGATCGAGGCCCGAACAGGGAGATATATCATTTGTGTGTGAAAGAAAACGAGGTTAAACGGGACTCAGATAAAGAGAGCGAGATTGAGCGAGTGTGGCCCGCCGTGCGGAAGAAAGAGTAAGACAGTCTCGAGGGAGTGACCTAGATATACAATGTGCGTTCATGCGCACGAGAGGTTGGGGGGGCTAGATAGGGAATGCATGTATTTAGCGCGAGAGGGTGAGAGGGAGAGGGGGAGAGAGAGAGAGCTCGGCATGGGGTGCAATGGCAGGTGTGTGAGGTAAATACATTTGGTAACAGGAGTGGAAAAAGGGGTTGTGTAGTTGAGAGACTTAGAGATCGAAACATGGAGAGAAAGAATGAACGTGTGTTGGAAACCGATAGCTTGCTAAGGTGGTTAGGAGAGGAAGATTGACCGATACTGGAAGTA
>NC_041391.1:415732760-415801652 GCF_002162155.2 Triticum dicoccoides | reverse complement strand
TAAAAACAAAATTTGAATGTACATAGTACGAGACTTAATATCGATGTTTCAAATCGGTGTACATTGTAAGATTTGAACTGAGGACCAGGCATACGGGTAATTATTTCGAATTCATGCCATACTAAGTTTCGAAAAGTTGACATTGGCTCAATTTGTTATGCTATTTTGTAGGTCATATGTTTGAATCCATCCAAAAGGTTTCTCATACCATGGTGTTCATCATATACATATGAATTTGTATTAAAAAAGTAGCGTGGATACAGTGAAATGCGAAATCCACGTTAGAATTGGAGATTGCTACGTGACACACACTCTAATTCAAATAACTAACTACGTGACACACACTCTAATTCAAATAACTAATTATGTGACACACTCTAATCCACGTTAGCGTGGGTACCGTTTCAATTTTTTCAAATAACTCCTCATTAATTAATTTATAGTACTCCCTCTATTCACTTCTATAAGACCTTGAAGACATTTCAGACACTGTGCAAAACAGTTCATTTTAAGTTGTCTGAAACGACTTACAAAAGTGAACGGATGGAGTATCTCGTTTTAAATGACTAATTATTGCAAGGAAAACACGGGCATGGTAATACATACAGATTCGTTTGCAAATGAAAGAAGATTCGTTTGCATTCTCAAATGTAGGCGCACCAGGCAGACCAGGGTCGTGTCGGGGTGGACGCTGCTTCGGTGCCTTAAAGGCAACTGCCCTTGAGTGACTGACATGTGGGCCAGCCACCTGTTGGGCCCACATGTCATGGACACAAAGGCAGGTGCCTTAAGGCACCGAAGCATAGTCCTGTCGGGGTGGTCGCGTGTGTCGGACGGACGCGTAGCACCCAGCCACCCACCCCCCTCACCCCAAAAAAAGGACGACGACTATATAAGTTCGCGCCTCCACGTTTCGGATTGAAATATCCGGCGGCCCCAATTCCAGCCCTGCAAAATCTCTCTTCTCCACCGTCCCCTTCCGCGCCCAGATTGCTCAAATCCCTAATTCGCCGCCATCCCTTGAATCGCCACTCGTCTTGTCTCTTTCCCCACCATTCCCCACCTCTATGCCGGACGACGATGACGAAGACGACGGTCGCGCTTCACCACCGCACCAGAGCTACCTCATCTACGCCCTCGTCCACCGCACCGGGTGGTCCACCGACAACGTCGGCCGCCGCAACCGACGTGCCTCACAGACACCGAGTTCCACCGCATCAGGTGCGCTTCACCGATGTCGTCTCCCAGCTCACCGGGGCTACTTCACCGAGCACATCATCGCACCTCCGCCCCCTAAGGTCGTTGGGGCTTCACCAACGGTCTCGTCCGCCACATCGTAGCGCTCCGCTGCCACTCAAGATCTGCATCCGTGCGCGGCCAGCCAATGCCAACGCATCACCCTCAACGGCTCTGAAGTGACCCACACTCTAGCTAGGCGAGCATGCCCAAACGCCGGCCCGAACTAGGTATCCACACATCACTCCCTTGTGCACTGTTCCGATGATGTTTGGATATCCTTTCACTGCTCTCTTAGCTTACACGCCTATGCAAGTCTGACTTTATGTAACACCCCGGATGTACTTTCCATAATTGAAACTCCAACTCCTGCCATTTCCGGCTATGTGATATATTATTTTCTCCGTGGTTGGGTTTTTGTCTTTCGTTTTGCATTTTTTAAATGTCATCCATTTCATCATTGCATCATCTGCATTGCATCCGCATGTTTTCATAAAACCTCATAGTCGTTCGTAGTTACCATTTCTATCTTAGTCTTTGTTGACCTATTGTCAGACCGCTTGTCCTTGTTGACCTTCTCTCAGACCAATTGGACCCCTCTCTTCTCTCTTTCTCCGAGACCAACAAAACCCCCCTTGTCCCCGTGGCCTTTCGTCGGACCCCATTGTCTTTGTTTTCCCCTCTCTTCTAAATGCCCACCCTCTCTGCACAGCCACCAACCCCTTTGCGCGTGTCCGAAACTGCCCCGAACCCGAACCGGTCGGTCGTGACCGATGAGTCCGGATCATCCCCTAACATCTATAGAACATCTCCGTTTTATTATTTAGACTCCCTGCCTATTTTGTTCTGGACCGTTCGATTGCGACCGAAGGGACGGATTAGCCCCTAAACTAACCTAATCCAACTACTATTTAAACCGACCTAACCTTAAAATCTCGGATGGCAGTCCCATCCTTCCCATCCCCGCCGCCACCCACCAACCTTTCTTCCTCGGGATCCCCTCATCCCCCCCCGATCCACATCCTCTCTCGCCCTCAGACCACCTCCCTCGATTTGCGCCGCCGCCCAACCACTCCCTCCAACCAGCGCCTACCTCCTCGTCCCCGTGCCCGCAGCAGCGGAGCAGGAGCCCTCACGCACGAGCCTCGCTGACCCTGCAGGTCGCGCCCTCCGGCGACCCCGCCGCCGGCCGCCACGACCAGGACTGGCCTCGTCCCGCTCCTCTCCTCCTCCTGTTTTTCCCTCTCTCTCTCTCGCTCGCTCTCTCTCTGTCTCTCACGGTGGCCCTCTCTCTCTCCTTCCCAGGATGAACAGGAGCTCCCGCCGCTGCGCCATGTTGTCATTCCTCTGCTTCTTCCCTAGCACCGCGTCAAGCTCCGCCGCCCAAGCTGCGCTGTCACCTGCCGCAGTCCCTGTCGCCATCATCTTCAATGGTTCCTGACGAGGACGGCGCCCTCCTGTTCGTCTCGAGCGCCAAGTCTCGCTCCCTGCTTCCTCTGAAGTCGCTGCACCAAGCCCCGCCTCCTGCGTCCCTGCATCGAGCGCCATGGTCGTCCTCTTCTTCAGATCAAGGCTCCAGCCTTCGGATCCGGTTCCCCTCAGCAACCACATCGAGCTCCGGCCGGTCCAGCCTCGCGCCTTCCTTCGCGTCTTGCCGTTGCCACGAACCCTCCCTATTGCCTACATCTCCTCTGGCAGCGCCGCCGTGCCTGCACGCCTATGGTGAAGCTCTGGTGAGCCAAGCCGCACCCGTGCCCCTATTTCTTCCTTCCCCTTCACCTTCTATCTCTCACCCGTCTCCCTCTCTCTCTGATGCGTCCACAGGAGGAGCATCACCCTCGCCGGAGTCCTTCTCCTTGCCGCTGCCTCCGCCAATCCCTCATCGCCGGCCTCCCCTGCTTCTGCGTGCTGGGACGACGACCAGCGCCAAGTCCCGCTTGTTCTGGAGCGTTGACCGCACCCCTCCACCTCGTTCGATCCCGCCAGCGTGGACGAGCACCACGGCCTAGCCTCAGCCCAGTTGGATCTGCCTGCCCCAAGCCTCTACACCGACTGGGCCTTGGCCCATGGTGAGCAGCCCCCCCAGCGCCTGCTCTTGTTGGCCCGTTTGATCAGATTCGGCCTGATATTTTTTTTTCCTGCGTTGGATGAATTATCTATTTATCCAGAGACTGCAGTTTTTCAGAAAACCCCTTAATGTTCATGCATCAATAATTCACTAACCATGCATTGGAATAAAATAAACTATATATGTAAGATGCTCAGTTTTTCATGTACTTTCATAATACGCAGCATTCATCCATGTTAAAAATGTTTAAAATGTTGTTTGATTACATTTGCTCAAATGCCATGTTAAAATGATTTATTTCATAACTAAATAACCGTAGCTCCATTTTAAATAAACTTTATATGTAAATGGGGTGGAAAAATTCCTAGTTTAACTTGGTGCACTTTGTTTTACTGTTTAACAACATTAAAATATGTTTTAGGGCAGAACAGTAGCAAATCTATAATATGGACATGAGGATTTTCCGGAATTGTTGTTTGTTGTTCCGGCCTCTTTTAAACTTGCCTAGATAGTTAGTTTACTTATGTTTCACCTCTTGCCATCTTAATCAACATTTAATATTGTTGGGTACCTAAACGGGAGCTAACTAAATAGTTGAATGTGGTGTTTCGTCAATATGCAACTCGTTGCATATTGAGCTCCACTTAATTTGTAGTATTGTGTGTTGCAGTTTGCCATGCCATGCCTTATTAAAGCGGACATGCATCATACTTGTTTGTGCATCATGCCATGTTTATGCTTGTGCATTTACCATGTTGTTTGTTTCTTTCCGGTGTTGCTTCTTAGTTCCGGTAATGTTGCGATTGTGAGGATTCTTTCGACTACTCCCGTTCGTCTTGTTCATGGACTCGTTCTTCTTCCTAGCGGGATTTCAGGAAAGATGACCGTCACCTTGGATCTCACTACTATCATTGCTATGCTAGTTGTTCCGTTCTATCGCTTTGTTGCCCTACCTATCTCTTGTTGATCAAGCCTCCCAAATTGCCATGTCAGCCTCTAACCTTTTCACCTTTCCTAGCAGACCGTTGCTTGGCTATGTTACCGCTTTGCTCAGCCCCTCTTATAGCATTGTTAGTTGCAGGTGAAGTTGAAGATTGCTCCATGATGGACATGATTATGTTGGGATATCACAATATCTCTTATTTAGTTAGTGCATCTATATACTTGGTAAAGGGTGGAAGACTCGGCCTTATGCCTGGTGTTTTTTTCCACTCTTGCCGCCCTAGTTTCCGTCATACCTGTGTTATGTTCCTTGATTTTGCGTTCCTTATGTGGTTGGGTGATTTATGGGACCCCCTTGACAGTTCGCTTTGAATAAAACTCCTCCAGCAAGGCCCAACCTTGGTTTTACCATTTGCCTCACCTAGCCCTTTTTCCCTTGGGTTTCCGGAGCCCGAGGGTCATCTTTATTTAACCCCCCAGGCCAGTGCTCCTTCAAGTGTTGGTCCGAACCGAGCCGCCCATGGGGCCCCCTCAGGGAAACTCAAGGTCTGGTTTTACTCGTAGCCTGTCTCATCCGGTGTTGCCCTGAGAACGAGATATGTGCAGCTCCTATCGGGATTTGCCGGCACATCGGGTGGCTTTGCTGGTATTGTTTTACCATTGTCGAAATGTCTTGTAAACCAGGATTCCGAGACTGATCAGGTCTTCCTGGGAGAAGGTATATCCTTAATTGACTGTGAGAGCTTGTGATGGGTTAAGTTGGGACACCCCTGCAGGGTATAAACTTTTGAGAGTCGTTCCCGCGGTTATGTGGCAGATGGGAATTTGTTAATGTCCGGTTGTAGATAACTTGACACGAGATTCGAATTAAATTGCATCAACCGCGTGTGTAGTCGTGATGGTCTCTTTTCGGCGGAGTCCGGGAAGTGAACACGGTTTTGGGTTATGTTTGACATAAATAGGAGTTCAGGATCACCTCTTGATCATTGCTAGCTTCACGACCGTTCCGTTTGCTCTCTTCTCGCTCTTATTTGCGTATGTTAGCCACCATATATGCTTAGTCGCTGCTGCAACCTCACTACTTTACCCCTTCCTTACCCATTAAGCTTTGCTAGTCTTGATACCCATGGTTATGGGATTGCTGAGTCCTCGTGGCTCACAGATTACTACAACAACAGTTGCAGGTGTAGGTTATGCGCTGATCATGATCCGAGAGCGATGTTTGCTTATTTTGGAGTTCTTCTTCTGCTTCTTCTTCGATCAGGGGATAGGTTCCAGGTCGGCAGCCTAGGCTAGCAGGGTGGATGCCATTTGAGTTTCTGTTTGTGTTTCATCCGTAGTCGGATGGTGCTCTTATGTATGATGATGTTGTATTCGTGTGGCATTGTATGCCTCTTGTATGTGTCCCCATCTATTATGTAATGTTGATGTAATGATATCCACCTTGCAAAAGCGTATCAATATGCGGTTCTATCCTTGGTGGGGCCTTCGAGAGTCTTTAGGATAGTATCGCATATTGGGCGTGACAAGTTGGTATCAGAGCCTCGACCGACCATAGGAGCCCCCTTGATTGTTGGTCGTTGTTGAGTCTAGAAGAAAACTATCTTGAGTCTTAGGATTATATATATCGGAGAGTAGGATTCTTTTTACTCCTCAGCCCCCTTCGTCGCTCTGGCGAGGACTCTCGATGTAGATGTTTTGTCTTTCCTCTCCTCAATTTTTCACAATTTTTTTTAGGATCACGCATGTATCTTGGGATCGTTCCAATTTTCTTGTGATGAGAACATTGTTCTTGGTGCCTCCTGACATTTAGGGGTTGTGGCAGTGTCCCGGGGAGTTGAGCTCCGAGGTGTTGTCGTCACAATTTTATCGTTGCAGTTGTGGAATACCTGAGTTTTGCCGACATCGAAAATCTCTTTTATGCAGTTGTTGGTGAGATAACCTCGATGCCACCCAGTACTGGGGAGTTCGGGAGTATTGCCATAGCTCGTATAACGGATGCTTTTCGAAGGTTGAGGTACATGATTTCAGGAGTTTTCTTGGTTATGTGTTGACGGATGGATACAGCTGGATGTAGGGATTGTTAGTTTGGGTGAGATATATTGCTTACCTTGTATCCCCAACACTAGATTGCATAACCAGAAAGTTTCGGGAGTTTTATAGGTGGGAATTCAAGTAGCTCCTAAAATATCTTTCCGACAGATGTATGATATGAGATCGGGGTTCGACGTCTAGTGGTCTGCCTATCCACGGTCGTTTTTACGGTGGTCTCGTTGTGTCTTAAAGAGCCCTTGGCTATGCTGCTTCGGGGACACTTCGTATGTCATGTGCACTGCCTTGTACATGATGGTGCTGTACGATCAATCCCGTTTGGGCCCCACCATGAAAACTTCGGATGAAATCTCTATCATATGTTTGTTCCAGCTTATTTCTGCAAGCCAATCCTTTGTTTTGTTTTGAGTTGTGGTATTTGAGTTGCTTCAATGTCAATTGTTGATTCCATACCGTCCAAGCGGTGTTCTCATATTTCTATGGGAGTACTAATCCTTTTGATCATCGAGATTGTCATGTCAATTCTTTCCAACCGGCGTGCTTCTCTTCAAGTGGATTCGATCATTTCGACATTCGCGAGATCAATTCTAAGTTTTTCTCAATGGTGTTTCTTCCATCCGTCCCAAGTTGCCTTTGTTTCCCGCCCTCCCACCTTTTTTCTTCCAGGACTCAGATTTCTTAATCATGTATCCTTTTATTTGTGGGAAGTCTCTTCACTCTTTTCAATCAATGTTCTGATCCGGTGATCCCTCGTGAAGATGCTCACGAGCTTCAAGTTCAACATTCTTCACTCTCGTATTCTTTTCCGGTGGATTTAACTCAAGCTTTCGGTGTTGATCATATCCCTTTCCTCGTTTCAAATGTTTCCCATGCTGGTGCACCTCTCAATCACTCACCTCTTGTTATTCATTTGTTTCAGAGTGTTGAATATATCTCAGAAGATTTGTGTTTCCATTCTTAATCCGTTCAAGCTATTTGGAGATTGTTATCTCATTCAAGCCATTTAATTCAACCGGTGCAATCTCTCTTAAAAATCGTTCAACGGTGTATCTTTTTAGTGGGACCTAACCCACAGGTCTTTTCCTAGGATCTTACCGAACTCTTCTAATTATCAGGAGCGATTCTCAAATTCATTTCCAAGTTTGACATAAGAATGAATTATCATCAGTCATATTCCTTCTCCAAGATCGCTTTTAAAACATTTTCATCGTTGGTTCAACATTTCTATTCTTCATTGCTCCGGAGTGTCTCATAAATTTTCATGGTGGTTCTCATCTTCATTCTCAACATTTGAAGACCGAAGAAGGATTTCTCTTCAATCTTGCTCCATTCTCTTCAAGATTCATGGTTCTAGCTTCATGCCATCCTCTCATAATTGTTTACGATTGTCAGAATTCTTTTCACCCATCCGAAGCATTTCAAGGGTTGCTTTCTTTCCTCGATTATCCGAAGGCCATTATTTCAGAAGATCTCTCAAGTCTGAATTGATGCCTCTTTGTTCGTCTCCATATTCTTCCGGTGCTTCGTTCAAGTATTCTTTAATCAGTTCATGATCTCTTTGTTCTCTTGTATCTGAATCCCCTCAAGTATCTTCATTCGTTTTCCAATTCTTCCCGGTGAATTGTGCCTTTGCTACTTTCATTTTCAATTCTTACGGTGGTTCGTCCAAGATTCCTCTTCCTTTGCTATCATATCAATTCATTCGTTGTTTCCAAATCCCACCGGTGGTTCCATTAATACCTTCTCAAGTTTACGCTATATCTCTCTTAATCCTTTCTACGAGAATAAGTAGTATGCTAAATCCATTGCTTGTCATCAATTTAATTTGATGAAGGATAAGCATACAATAAATCTTATTCTTATTTCCTCGAGGTGATTCAATTCTTTTCTTCCGGAGATTGTTCATGATGAAGTAATTCTCGGTTCTAGTGTTTCATCTTTTCTTTTCCGGAGTTCCAAGTTTTCCGCATTATCTCATCGCGAAGGTCCATCTAAATCATGTCAAGGCTTGAATCCTATGCTTTTCATCCTTTTGTTTACTGGAGGCTCTACATGGTGGTTCATCAAGGATTCCTTTCATTCTTCAATTGTTCTTCAAGTTTTTCTCTCGGAGTCATGATCCGCCAACCTATACTCAAAAATAAACATGGTGTTCAATACATGTCTTGTTTTGAGGAGTTCAAGTATTCTTCATCTTGCATTCCAAAGTACAATCCGTTGTACCTTATCATTTGAGATGGTGTTATGTCATTCTTGACAATTTGAGTTCGTGTTTCATGATTCACATGTTGTCAAGAATGAGATATTTTAAATCCATCAATCTCTTTGTTGGAGTTATCTTGTGTCATATTTCACCTAAAGCCTTCCCTAAGGAATGTTGCTATTGTGGTGATTATAAATGGTCCAAGTTATCTCTCTATCACCTTGGTGGAAGAAGTTTTTTATCTCTTTGGTGCTCTCAATCAAATCAATGGTCTTCGTTAGTGGCCGTTTGTCACCTCATAATGTTGAGATGTTTCCATAAGCCCACTACAAACTTATTCTTTTCGTTGTTGGTTTTCCAACAACTCCGTTCTAACCTTCTTGGAAGGATGCTTCTCAAATTCAATTGTGGTAGAAGTTATCATTTCCTTCTTCGTTCTCTTATTCTGGCGATCTATCTTCTATTCGTTCGTCCCGGAGGCATTGCGATGTTGCTCTCTTTGACCCAGCGTCTCGTTTCATCAAGATCATGTTCTTTTACATGCTTATCCATTTAACCAGACTGTTGTGTCTATCATTCCTCTTTTAACCAGAGTCTCATCCAAGTGCTTTCATTTTGCCAAGTTCAAATTCTATTCCTTCCATTTCCAACCGGAGTGTTGTATCATCTCTTCAATATCTTTTCGTCTTATCAAGTTTTCTTCTATTTTCTATTGGAGTGCTGTCCAAATTCTGTCATTCTTGTTCCTTGGCTATCTCATTATACCGAGGTGGTCATATTCTTTTCGTTTGTGAAACTCTTGATTCATGTCTTTGCAACCTTCAAGTTTTTGTAATGTTCCTTGTTCCTCTTTTCTAATGGATTGTTTGCAATCTCGTTCATTTCTGTTGTACTCTTTCTTTTAAATTGCTCAACCTCTCAAGGTTCGTGGTTTCACTCGTTCGTCAAAGAAGCAACTCCGTTTTACCTCTTCTCTTCCTCTTCCGTTTCTCTTCGGTGCCATCCTAGATCTCGGGACGAGATCCTCTTGTAGTGGTGGAGTGTTGTAACACCCCAGATGTACTTTCCATAATTGAAACTCCAACTCTTGCCATTTCCGGCTATGTGATATATTATTTTCTCCGTGGTTGGGTTTTTGTCTTTCGGTTTGCATTTTGTTCATTTCATGCATTTCATCATCGCATCATCCGCATTGCATCTGCATGTTTTCATAAAACCTCGTAGCCGTTCGTAGTTACCATTTCTATCTTAGTCTTCGTTGACCTGTTGTCAGACCGCTTGTCCTTGTTGACCTTCTCTCAGACCAATTGGACCCCTCTCTTCTCTCTTTCTCCGAGACCAACAAAAACCCCCTTGTCCCCGTGGCCTTTCGTCGGACCGCATTGTCTTTGTTTTCCCCTCTCGTCTAAATGCCCACCCTCTCTGCACAGCCACCAACCCCTTTGCGCGCGTCCAAAACTGCCCCGAACCCGAACCGGTCGGTCGTGACCGATGAGTCCGGATCATCCCCTAACATCTATAAAACATGTCCATTTTATTATTTGGACTCCCTGCCTATTTTGTTCTGGACCGTTCGATTGCGATCGAAGGGACGGATTAGCCCCTAAACTAACCTAATCCAACTACTATTTAAACCGACCTAACCCTAAAATCTCGGATGGCTGTCCCATCCTTCCCATCCCCGTCGCCACCCACCTACCTTTCTTCCTCGGGATCCCCTCATTCCCCCCCGATCCAGATCCTCTCTCGCCCTCAGACCACCTCCCTCGATTTGCACCGCTGCCCAACCACTACCTCCAACCAGCGCCTACATCCTCGTCCCCGTGCCCGCAGCAGCGGAGCAGGAGCCCTCACGCCCGAGCCTCGCCTACCCTGTAGGTCGCGCCCTCCGGCGACCCCGCTGCCGGCCGCCACGACCAGGACCGGCCTTGTCCTGCTCCTCTCCTCCTCCCGTTTTTCCCTCTCTCTCTCTCTCACGATGGCCCTCTCTCTCTCCTTCCTAGGACGAATAGGAGCTCCCGCCGCTGCGCCATGTTGTCGTTCCTCTGCTTCTTCCCTAGTGCCGTGTCAAGCTCCGTCGCCCAAGTTGCGTTGTCGCCTGCCGCAGTCCCTGTCACCGTCGTCTTCAACGGTTCCTGACGAGGACGGCACCCTCCTGTCCGTCTCGAGCGCCAAGTCCCGCTCCCTACTTCCTCTGAAGTCGCTGCACCAAGCCCCGCCTCCTGCGTCCCTGCATCGAGCGCCATGGCCGTCCTCTTCTTCAGATCAAGGCTCCAGCCTTCGGATATGGTTCCCCTCAGCAACCACATCGAGCTCCAGCCGGTCCAGCCTCGTGCCTTCCTTCGCGTCCAGCCGCTGCCATGAACCCTCCCCGTCGCCTACATCTCCTCCAGCAATGCCGCCATGCCTGCACGCCTATGGCGAAGCTCTGGTGAGCCAAGCCGCGCCCATGCCCCTATTTCTTCTTTCCCCTTCACCTTCTATCTCTCACCCGTCTCCCTCTCTCTCTGATGCGTCCACAGGAGGAGCATCACCCTCGCCGGAGTCCTTGTCCTTGCCGCTGCCTCCGCCAATCCCTCATCGCTGGCCTCCCCTGCTTCTGCGTGCTGGGACGACGACCAGCGCCAAGTCCCGCTCGTTCTGGAGCGTTGACCACGCCCCTCCACCTCGTTCGATCCCGCCAGCATGGACGAGCACCACGGCCTAGCCTCGGCCCAGCTGGATCTGCCTGCCCCAAGCCTCTACACCGACTGGGCCTTGGCCCATGGTGAGCAGCCCCCCAACGCCTGCTCCTGTTGGCCCGTTTGATCAGATTCGGCCCGATACATATTTTCCTGCGTTGGATGAATTATCTATTTATCCAGAGACTGCAGTTTTTTAGAAAACCCCTTAATGTTCATGCATCAATAATTCACTAACCATGCATTGGAATAAAATAAACTATATATGTAAGATGCTTAGTTTTTCATGTACTTTCATAATACGCTGCATTCATCCATGTTAAAAATGTTTAAAATGCTGTTTGATTAAATTTTCTCAAATGCCATGTTAAAATGATTTATTTCATAACTAAATAACTGTAGCTCCATTTTAAATAAACTTTATATGTAAATGGGGTGGAAAAATGCCTAGTTTAACTTGGTGCACTTTGTTTTACTGTTGAACAACATTAAAATATGTTTTAGGGCAGAACAGTACCAAATCTATAATATGGACATGAGGATTTTCCAGAATTGTTGTTTGTTGTTCCGGCCTCTTTTAAACTTGCCTAGATAGTTAGTTTACTTATGGTTCACCTCTTGTCATGTTAATCAACATTTAATATTGTTGGGTACCTAAACGGGAGCTAACTAAATAGTTGAATGTGGTGTTTCGTCAATATGCAACTCGTTGCATATTGAGCTCCACTTAATTTGTAGTATTGTGTGTTGCAGTTTGCCATGCCTTGCCTTATTAGACCGGACATGCATCATACTTGTTTGTGCATCATGCCATCTTTATGCCTGTGCATTTACCATGTTATTTGTTTCTTTCTGGTGTTGCTTCTTAGTTCCGGTAATGTTGCAATTGTGAGGATTCGTTCGACTACTCCCGTTCGTCTTCTTCATGGACTCGTTCTTCTTCCTAGCGGGATTTCAGGCAAGATGACCGTCACCTTGGATCTCACTACTATCATTGCTATGCTAGTTGTTTTGTTCTATGCTTTGTTGCGCTACCCACCTCTTGTTGATCAAGCCTCCCAAATTGCCATGTCAGCCTCTAACCTTTTCACCTTTCCTAGCAAACCGTTGCTTGGCTATGTTACCGCTTTGCTCAGCCCCTCTTATAGCATTGTTAGTTGCAGGTGAAGTTGAAGATTGCTCCATGATGGACATGATTATGTTGGTATATCACAATATCTCTTATTTAATTAATGCATCTATATACTTGGTAAAGGGTGGAAGACTCGGCCTTATGCCTGGTGTTTTGTTCCACTCTTGCCGCCCTAGTTTCCGTCATACCGGTGTTATGTTCCTTGATTTTGCGTTCCTTACGCGGTTGGGTGATTTATGGGACCCCCTTGACAGTTCGCTTTGAATAAAACTCCTCCAGCAAGGCCCAACCTTGGTTTTACCATTTGCCTCACCTAGCCCTTTTTCCCTTGGGTTTCCGGAGCCCGAGGGTCATCTTTATTTAACCCCCCGGGGCCAGTGCTCCTTAGAGTGTTGGTCCGAACCGAGCCGCCTGCAGGTCCCCCTCGAGGAAACTCGAGGTCTGGTTTTACTCGTAGCCTGTCTCATCCGGTGTTGCCCTGAGAACGAGATATGTGCAGCTCCTATCGGGATTTGCCGGCACATCGGGCGGCTTTGCTGGTCTTGTTTTACCATTGTCGAAATGTCTTGTAAACCAGGATTTTGAGACTGATCGGGTCTTCCTGGGAGAAGGTATATCCTTCGTTGACCGTGAGAGCTTGTGATGGGCTAAGTTGGGACACCCCTGCAGGGTATAAACTTTTGAGAGCCGTGCCCGCGGTTATGTGGCAGATGGGAAATTGTTAATGTCCGGTTGTAGATAACTTGACACCAGATTCAAATTAAAACGCATCAACCGCGTGTGTAGCCGTGATGGTCTCTTTTTGGCGGAGTCCGGGAAGTGAACACGGTTTTGGGTTATGTTTGACGTAAATAGGAGTTCAGGATCACCTCTTGATCATTGCTAGCTTCACGACCATTCCGTTTGCTCTCTTCTCGCTCTTATTTGCGTATGTTAGCCACCATATATGCTTAGTCGCTGCTGCAACCTCACTACTTTACCCCTTCCTTACCCATTAAGCTTTGCTAGTCTTAATACCCATGGTTATGGGATTGCTGAGTCCTCGTGGCTCATAGATTACTACAACAACAGTTGCAGGTGCAGGTTATGCGCTGATCATGACGCGAGAGCGATGTTTGCTTAATTTGGAGTTCTTCTTCTGCTTCTTCTTCGATCAGGGGATAGGTTCCAGGTCGGCAGCCTGGGCTAGCAGGGTGGATGTCGTTTGAGTTTTTGTTTGTGTTTCATCCATAGTCGGATGGTGCTCTTATGTATGATGATGTTGTATTCGTGTGGCATTGTATGCCTCTTGTATGTGTCCCCATCTATTATGTAATGTTGATGTAATGATATCCACCTTGCAAAAGCGTATCAATATGCGGTTCTATCCTTGGTGGGGCCTTCGAGTCTCTTTAGGATAGTATCGCATATTGGGCGTGACAATTTAACTCTTATTTCTTCTGGAGATATCATCTGAAATAACCAAATCCATTTTTTAGCGAAGCATGACGGGGCTACGGGATCTGGTACACATCCTGCACACTCGTAAAACCTTGTAAGTATCCGTCGTCTGGTACAACATCAAGGTCGATTCCTCTTATTTGATCAACCATTTGCCGTGTCAAAAATGCAGAGGGGGATGCAAGGAGCACAAGGCCTGCACATCCAAGCAAGTGGTAACATGGACTTGTACATGGAACATCCCAAGCGCAAGCAGAGCTGCAGTGAGCCTATACAACGAGCTAGCATAAGTCCCTGCATTTCATTTAATTCGTACTGGCATTCGTGTATGATTTGTGTGCAGTGGCTGATCCACGAGTTCACGTTACCAGGGGCGAACATTTAACTTAAAAAATACGAAGGCACTTGCACTCCGGAAATCAACATAACTTGAGAAATGTGAAGCTACATGCACTTTGAAAACCAGCTAATGATCCAAAGTAGTTCAGATTATAAACACTAAATGATGCAAGAAGCAAAAAACACAAAATGCAACATGGTGTACAAGGACTACAAACATGGTCTGTACCTGCTTGAATTATTCGTTCTCTGGCTGAAAATATCGAAGTGTAATTGCACGTATGACCAGCTACAAACATGGTCTGTACCTGCATATCAATATATCCATCCTGCACAAGTATGCCAATAGTTTCAAACAACAGATTAGAAAACTATTTATGCTATGTTGTCATGATACGGGGACTTTCTGGTAGATGGCCTCCATGTTTCCTCAAGCTATGAAAATGCACTATAATTTGCTTGTCATCAATGCCTGCAAATCTCTGTCTCTCTCAACATAGTAGATCATCATTAGACACTAAATCCTTCAATGAGCTTGCAAAATGCTTGCATTAGATCCCTCATTAGACACTATATGTTCATCACCAGGAGCATGTAAAATGTTTGCATCAAATCCTTCATTAGCAGTCTGTTCATTAGACACTTCAGGCTCAAGAACAACATGAGCTTGTATGTTTGCACCAGAAACTTGATTAGATACATCAGATTCAGTCAGTTCAATATTGATTGGGGGAGTTATAAAATAAGTAGAAATTGGTTTCATTTTCTCATAGATTCCCTACATACCAGCAGTTTTACAACACCGTGAGGTTTAACTATTGGCCAGAAATTGAAGAGTTGAATTAGATATAATCAGGGATGTGATGTACCTGCTCGTTGTGCATGCTACTCTTGCAAGCTGTGACTGTCCGTTTGTGCAAGCTCGATGCCATGCCCGTGCTGCCGCCGCTGCATCCCATGCAGGCTACACCCAGGGTTGGATCTTCATCTTCTTGTCCTTCCGTTCGCTTGAAGCCCGGCGACCGCCCTCCAACGAGGGTGCGAGGAAGTGTTGTGTCGGTCTTGGCTAGGTTAGGAGCGAACCAGACTGGATGCTGGAGCGAATGAATTGGGATTTTTCCTGCTGTCGATCGATATGGGAGGCGCTCGTTTGGACCGCGAGCCTGCTATAGGGCCTGCCTTGCACTTATGTTATTGTCCCATCCAAATTGAAACATTTTTCTTCATTTTTTACATTGCCTGCTCGTGCGTTGGGACGAACAAAACTAGCGTGGGCCAACCTGGACGACTCAAACTAGGTGCACACTTTCCAGCCACCTGAGGCGGCCGCCCATACCAGCCCCTATGGTGGTGTCTCCCCTTTTTGCGTGCATGATTGGATAGTGAAAAATATTCTAGTGGCGCTTTTGATTTACCCATAGAATGGTTGAATTGCTTGTTTCTACGAACTGAGTTCGCCAATAATGTGAAGGATGCCAGTCTTTTCATCCTATTGTAGATTGCTTAGATCTCGATATGCCAAAAGTAATCGCATGAAATATACAGTAAAAGCCAGTGTGATGTGTTTGGCTACAACTAGTTTGACTACACATCCTCATATAACATATCAAGGACGCACCATCTTACCAGATTAACCATTCGACTTACCCATGCAGTGTAGGAAGAAAGAAGTATTGGGACTGCGTATCCAAGCAATTGATGCCATTGACTCCTTTGTACAACCTTGTAAGCGAAAAAGAAGTTGCAGTGTGCCTGTACAAAGAACTAGTGTAAGTTCAGTTACCCGCTTCTCGGAATTTTAGTTAGCCACTTATTGCAAAATTGTTCAATTATGTTGCTTGGCTTAATTTAGTTTGCTACTGATTACATAATGGCACAGCCTATTAATCATATTGTAGACTGCGCCTATCTATGTGTTTGATACTTACTGTTAAGAATTACCTATTTGCCTTAACTTAAATATCTACTTGTTTGTTTAACTGCTTTGCTGCTGCAACAGCGGGTTACAATGATGTTAATATACTTTTCAGCATCCAATTGAAACTCTTTAATTCCTTGTTTGTTTAACTGGTTTGCTGTTATAACTCCCAGTTGAGATGTTTTGCTAACTTCAACTTTTCTGAATCCAATTGGAACTTTAATGGCAAAACAGGTTAGCCCAAGATCAAAGAGCGAGGTCCCCATGGACGTTGCATCATCCCATAGCAGTGGCACCGACCCAATCATGCATTATGAATTGCCAACTGCTGATGCTCTAGAGGCTAAACTAGTGGTAGAAAGAGATTCTTCTTCTGCACTTAGAGATGAAGTTGACATGTTGAGGAAGCAAACAGCACAATCACAAGCAAAACTCAAGACAACCATTAAATATTTGGTGGATTTCAAAACAACGCAAGCTGAGACTGAAGGAAAAAAGGAAATTAAATTCCTACTTGGTAAATCATAGGTGAAATGTTCTTTCCATAGTTGAATAACCTTTGTGTTGTCTGTTCATGTAATCAATCAAACCATTTGTTTTAGAGATCATGTAATAATTGTTTTTTTTGTTTTTTGGTTTGTAATTTTATTTGAGCACAAGTCTGTATTAATTGATAAGACTATGAGACATTTCATTTGGATTGTTGTGCCAGACCTAAAAATATGCCAATCGGGCTGAATGTGCATTCAGCAATAGTAGTAGTATAGATGGACCATAAGTGGCACGCATCGGAAAGGGCCAAGATGCTGGCTAAAAAAAGATGTTGTTGTAGCCAAAAAAACGTACAGCAGCCTGGCTTATGTATGTTAGTTGATATTTTATTGATCCATATACTCTATAAGTGTTTATATGTCTGTTAGTTCTGTACATTCTTAGTTGATTGACTCGGTATTTGAATCTTGATACATTGCTTGTGTACATATCTAAATGGGAGTACACATTATGATGCGTGTGACATTTGAGTTGGACATGAAGTGTTCCAAATATTCGAATTCACCTTAAACTGGATACTAGTTTCTGAATTTGAGTATCGGCATTTGTAAACCATATTCATATATGACGGTGGAATACATCTTTGTCGTCCTTTTGAAGATATATAAAAACACATAGAATGATTTATAAAGATTCATATAGGAATACAAAATGGATTCGAATTTAATTGCTAGGGTAAACGTGGATGCTTATTGTCCCAAAATTCGAAAGAAGAAGCAAAATGTCCACTCCCACGTCGGCAAAATGTCCACTCCCGTGTTTGGGAGATGGAAATTACTGTCTACTCATTACACGGACAATCCATCGGCCCGATTTCCACTACTCTAAATAGGGGTAGGTTAGTAACTTCAATTAGACGTTACACGACCGCCTCTGAGCCCATTCCGACACAGTGGGCGTCAAACATGGGCGGCAAAACACATTTGATTCAAGCTCGTCCGAAAGACCTTTGTTTCTCCCTCCATTCCCCATTCATACATGGTGAGCGGCAAAACAAACTCGACTCGGCCGAAATCGATGTAGGCAAATATTTTCAATAGGGGCAGGTTTGTAACTTCACTCAGACGTGACACAACCGCCCTATCTGTCAGCCCCATTCATACACCGTGGGCGCCAACTACCCTCTCCTCGCCCAAAATCGCTCTAGGCAAATATTGGCGAGATGCGAGATTACCGTCCTATCCCCAACCGACGAGACATCCAAATTTTAAACGGGGGCTAAGTTCGTAACTTTCCCATATTTCAGACAGGCGCGTCCCAAAAACATGGTTCCCCGTACCTCTCCCTCCATTTTCCCATTCATACACCGTCTGCGCTAGAACACCCCATCCCCACACCAGCCTCCGTCCGCCACCCCATCCATCGCCGCCGTCCTCCACCACATCCATCGCCACCGTCCTCGACCATGCCGGAGCGCCTACCAAGACCGTGTTGTCCACAACTAGAGATGGATGTTTCTCATCCACGGCGATGGACCAATAGCCTTGCATTGCATCCTCTCGCTTCATCGGCGCTGTCGTCCTCTTTGCCGGGGCCGCTCACACGACCTTCTCTTCCACCGCAACAGGACTTATCCCCTGATGCACCCGTCTACCGTCGCAGATTTGCTTCAACGCCACTGACAACCATCGCACCCCCGATGCCTACACGGCGCCGCAAGAGAGGTGGTACTTCATATCTCCTCAACTTTTTGATCTCAACCAGAAAATAGATCTTAACTTGGTTACTCTACTTTCTTTTCAGCTCTTAGAGTTTAGTTCTTAGTTCGAAGCAAACAATAGATGCTAAATATCATTTCTCCTGTTTGCAGAATCTGCCATGGCACAACCATAATACGGTTTAATTGATCATGCTTAGGGTTTAATTGATCATGTTGGTTCCGTGGTGGTTTCTTTAATAGAAATCAGAGGGGAAACCCTCTTTTGCTAAAAAAAATATGCTTAGAGTTTCCCCCTTTTATGATCACTATACGATTAGGATACGTACTTCGTGTCATAATAACACTGCTCCACGCATCAAGCTAAACAAGCTTAGATGTTCAAATACGAATCTGATATTATTAAAACAAAGTTGTTTAATTGGCCAGCTAAATGTTCCTAAATTAGTTTCAAAAATGCATGTTCGCCGCTCGGGTGTGTATCTCTACAGGGTGCCCACGGTGGGCCGGCCCACCATGGGATTTTGGGTCGTCCTAGGCCCCGATTCCCCTCTGTTCTGCTGCGCGCTTTTGATCTCTACTCGCCCCCAGCCGCCTGCCTCGCCGGCGACTTGCCGTCGCCAGACGGCATGACTCTAGGAGGAGACGCCGGACTAACAGGAGGCCAGGAGCCACTCGCCCAATAGCGTCACCGCTGCCCGGCACGCCGCAGTGCCTACCTTCCCAGTCCGTTCAGGGCTCAGGCGTGCAGCACCCACCAAGCCAACCCGATTTATCCTGAGATACGTCCTCAACACTCAGCAGCCACTCTTCATCACCCATTTTCTAATTGATTCATTACTCATTAGGCATGACTGTCATTAGGGTTTGTTGTGTGCTCAGTGCTACCAACACTTAATGGTTCAGATGTATTTCGGTAATATTTAGTACCTCTAAAGTTCACAGGGTTTTCAAAATTCCGGCCCTCGGAACAGAAACTAGTCATTTTGGATTGTTGGTCATAGTGACATTGACCCAGATTACTACTGCAAGCCAGGTTTGTTGACAATTTTACTTGTCTTTCTTACTCATTCGATATAATATCCAATTATTCACGTCGATTAGTTGCAAACAATAAGTGCTAGACAAACTTCTTCATTCAGATTTTGGACGGTCTCTTACTGCAGTTACAATTATGCATACTTGTCCTAATAACCTCACAAGTAAATGATTGATTCACTACATCTATGCTTGCCTTGTCATATTTGCTGTCAATATTCTTTTAGGGTGGACCACCCTGTTTCTAAATACTGGAACCGTAGACCTGAGTGAATAGTATTTCTCTATGTGATCTCTTCCATCATGTGTGGGTAACGAACACTGCATTGTATAGAAAGAAAGTGTCATTTCCAGCTTTTACATAGGTTTCGATCTTTTACATGGAATACAATCTGCCTACTTGCTTTGTGTCGCACTACCAACACTCCACCCTTGAAGCTAAACATTACGCCACTCATAATTGCTTAGTTTATTTGTTCAAATACGAATTTCATATGATTCTAATGTTCCTACTTCAGTTTTGAAATGTGTGCCTGCCTGTTATAGAGACATAAGGGGTTTGTATTTCTGTGTGTGGTCTGGTCAGCACGGTTGGGGAGGTGAACTTTGCATATGCAGGGGTTTATAGGGAGACACTCTCCGAGTTGAATCCGCAATGCATTCCATAGATAATCTGACTACTTTTTATGTTTTCATGAATCTCAGATTCTGAACAACATCATAATGATTATGAGCTTGCACGCATGAAAAGAATAAAGCAGAACAATGCCATGGCTGTCAAACTTGGCATTAAGGGACTGAAATCAAGTCTGCATGCAATGCAATGCAAACGCTCTCCACCTACAGATTCATGCGCAGAATATGATCCTAACAGTGATTCTGAGCTAGTGGGAGACCTAAGTCAATGTAGCTCCCTAGTGGAGGAGTCAGAGGAAGATGCCCTATCTTATTCACCCATCAAGGTATTTGCTCTAACTTTCCAAGGTTACATTGCTCGCACATATCTTGCAGCTGATGCTTTGCATTGCTTCTACTTTGTTGAACTGCCATTAGCTTAGTTTACACATCGTGTATGTGAATACGCCCTGCCTATCCATTTTCAGTACATATTCCATCTGTCATCATACCATATTTATCCATTCAAATGCTGTTCTTGTGTATCAGACGTTCAAAAGGAAGAGGGTGATTGCTGATCATGGAGGAGCACAAGCAAAGTATTTGGAAAAGGTAGTGGCACCTGATAAATCAAATAGCCCATTAGGTGTAGTTGCAATATCACCTGACCCACACAATACCCCAACTCTAGCAGACTCTAGCCCTACTACACTGGTCATGTCTGATGCCCCAACTCAGCAGACCCCAACTGCAGCAAACAATATGATTATGCCAGTTGACATAGCACCAGCTGTACGATGCAAAACCCCCCATTCGAGCAAAGAGTACACCAAATCCAGTTGCCAAATCCCTTTTCAAACTAGAGAGAGCCCCAATTGCAGCAAATAGGACCCTTGTTCCATTTCTTCCCAGTTTAGAAGATGAAGCTTATGTTGTTGTCAGGAACTTTGTGCGCATCTTTCCTTCATGGGAAGATTATACCGCAGACACAGAACAATTTCCAGTCTTCCTCCGGAACTTACGCGTAAGTAATGTACTAATGTTATTCATGGTCATTACTGCATATGTTTCTGCTGACAGAAGACACAAGATTTCATTCTTTTAAATAGGCGAGGAGCAAACTGGATTGTGATGACGAGCAAGAGTTGGTTGCGCTTTTCAAGCACTCGTTGATGAAGTATCGTTCCTACCTGAGGCAAGCGCACTTCAATGGCAAGCCTCTGAACGAAATTTTTGTAAAGTCTCCGGTGCTACATTTATCCGACGGTGACTGGAATAATCTTGTTACACATTGGTCTCGGCTGCAGCGTAAGGTACTGTCTATGATATCACATCACAATTTGAACTACATTTCTGCATTTGCCTTAATGTCTCACTTGTATGAAAACTGTTAGCAGAAGAACATTCGTTCTCAAGGGACCACAGAATCTAGCAACTATACTGCACACTGCATTGCTCTCGTGAGTACCTCTTGCCCTGTATGACCATACATACTTTCATAGTTGTTTGATTATGTAGCATCACTGCACATGTTAGCCTCGTAATCGTCCATTTGGTGGACATTATAAGATCCGTGTGGACTCTTACACAAATTTAGAGTCAACCCAATGCTTTTGAAGAGGTTTAGCTCTGCAGTCCTCTTGTAAGGACCGAACGTGGTCTATCACTGTACTTACATTAACAGCTACTCCCTCCGTCCCATAATATAAGAACATTTTGTATAGTACACCAGTGTTCAAAACACTCTTGTATTATGGGAAGATGGATTGGTTCATTTTGTAGCATTCTGCATCTTATCTCCCTCGCCCACCATTTACTAAAAAAGATCAGATCTATATTTAATCTTACCAACAAGTAGAATACACACACAATGCCACTGCAGAAGTGTAGCCCATTGCTCTTGTCAGTACATTTTGTCCTGTAACGCTTGTACTTCCAGGGATTGGTAGTTCATTATGTAGCATCAATCTGCATCTTATCTTCATTATCCTCTATCCCTTCTAGTATTATCATATCTATAATTACTCTCTACAAAATGTAGAGTACAGGCAATGCTTATGAAGAAGATTTTGTGCTGAAATTCTTGAGTTATCCTTCCCTTAACATGGAGAAGGGCATTATAAAGCCGGTGTTAACTGTTAATGTAAGTCAGTCCTTCTAAAGCCTTTATCCTCAACTGCTATTTAATTTGCTCATACTCCCTATCGTTTACTGCTATTTAGTTTGCTGTTTCTACCAAAATGCATGTTCGTAAGAACCGTAAGTTCTAAATTTTACTTGTAAAACCAAATTTCTTATTCATACCATGCACATTACTTAATACTCCCTATATGTATGCTTGGTTTTGTGGATCTATAATCCAGTGTGTGGTGAAGCAGCCCATGTTTGCACCTTGTCATCTCCTGTTTTATCTTATTAATGTGGCTGATGATATGAACAACATGCCATGCACATTATCCAAAATAGATACAATGATTTTCTTTGCCCTTCATCTATGCTTGTTATGTTGACATGGTAATCCAGTAGTGTGGTGAAGCTCCCCGCATTATGAACAATGCCAAATTATGCTATTGATATTTTGAACTTACTCTTTATTTTGTAATTTGAAATTGGATAGAATTGACAGAACAGTTATCATCTTTGTTTATACATGTGCAAAACCTGTCATCTCTCTGCTTTGTTTCAGGGTGATATGCCTGATGGCCTGCACAAGTCTGCTGAAGGTTGTGAGACAAACCCAACATATATTGCAGCAAAGAAGGCAAAACATCTTGAAGATAGCGAGACAACCCCAAAGTCTTGTCTTGATGCAGTGTTCAAGTTACTTGAGACTAACCGTCAGACAAGCTCACAGAATTCGTTGTCTGAATCAGTTCGACTTCTTCAGTCCCAAGTTCTAGTAGAAAGGCATTCTGCAACTCAACTTCGACTTGAAGTCCTATCTCTAAGAAAGATTGTGGAGAACACCAATGAGAACCTCATCGCTAAACAGCTACACCTGGAAGCTATGACCGACATGTTAGGCTGGTCTCACAGCCTTGCTCAGCGGCTTGCGCAGCAGTTCCCCCGCAAGGCTAACCTTTCTTGAACTGTCTTGGAAGTGGTCTCGGTTCAGTATTATTTTGTTACGCTGCAATGGTGCCCAGTTTTTGTAATCTGCTTCTTCGTTGCGCTTTATGATCACTGGTGGCGAACTTCGATGCCAAGTGGATGTAATATACCTTCAATCCTTTATTGTATAGTGTAGGTTTATTCTTAGTTACTATGCCGTAATTTCTTTATTGTATAGAGTAGGTTTGTTCTTAATTCCTACTAGTTACTGCCATCATTCGCTATCTGAAAAAAATCAGATGTAGTCGATCGGGCCGAAACATTTGATAATGGGCTAGGTTTTTAGCGGGCCACAATTGGGCCGGCCTGCGTCTTTCTTGGGCCTGAATGATTGGGGCCTTCACACATTGCGCCAGGCCCAAACTTACACCGGCCTATATTTTAGTTGGGCCTTTTGTCGACCCAGCGCTTAGTTTGGCCCAGGTAGCGTTGGGCCATTAACAGGCTGAATATTGTATTGGCCTATTACGGCCGAGATGAAACCACATGCCTTTAGCAGGCCAAAATGCATGTTGGGCCTCAATTTTCACTAGTCGTCGACGGGCCTTCAGCAGGCCGAAATGTAGACCGGGCCGTTATGGGCCCAGTTAGCTCATGGGCTGTTACCAGGCCGAAACATATCTCGGGCCTTAGTTGGCCCACTGATATCATGGGCCTTTAAGAGGCCGAAAGCTTAGTATAGGCATCAACGGGCAGAATTACGCGACAGGCCTTTAACAGGCCCAAAGTCACGTTGGGCTTAACTGTTGCCACCTTTAGCATGGGCCGTTAGTTGGCCCGATGTCCCGTCGGACCATATATGGCCCATGGGCAGCATGGGCCATTCCCAGGCCGAAAGTCACACCGGGCTGAAATGGGCCCATATCTACATCAGGCCTCTAACAGGCCGAAAGTCACTGGGTTGTAGTTGGGCCCGAATATTCGGCGAACAATTAACGGGCCAGATCTGGCTTCGGGCCACAAATGGGCCCAAATATTGGGCGAACAATTAACGAGCCAGATCTGGCTTCGGGCCGTAAATGGGCCCAAATATTGGGCGAACAATTAATGGGCCAGATCTGGTTTCAGGCTGTAAATGGGCCTTTATTAAGCAGGCCGTTATTGGGCTGGCCCACTAGTACCTGATTAAGTTCTACGGGCCTTTGACAGGGCCGGCCTTTTTAACCTATATGGGCCTCTGTTGGGCCCAACCACATGTCAACGTACCATAGGCATGTCTCCTCCAATGGACGGGCGACATCTGGCCCATTGACGAGCTGACAAGTGTTCCCTTAGGCCAATCAGAATTTTACACGTGGAAATTTCCCATTGGTCGGGGCTGTTAACGGGTTATCGGATCTAAAATCCGACCCGATAGCTTAACGGCATTCCGTTACGGTGGATGCCATGTGTCGGTCACCCTTGACGAAAGCACTTCTGTGACGTGCGATTTATCATCATGGAAGTGGACACTTCTGTGATGATAATTTTGGTAATGTCATGGAACACTTCTACGACAACACAGGTATGACTATCTTGATTCTGTCATAAATTTGTCATGGATGTACATGCATGACAAAAAACGCGACCTACTGTGACAAACATGTATCATCACGGAAGTGTATTTTTATGGTAGTGCATCCGGGCACCTTGAAGACGAAGACGACATGGCTACTCGAGCTTACCGTGCTTTTCTGCAGCCCCAGATTGCTTGTGTGGGCGACTTAATGGCCATGTTGAAGCTCTCCTTAAGGCCCAAGCTCATCAAGGGGGGCACCTTTTCCCTGCCCATGATTGAGCAGCTTGTGCATGAGGATGAGCCTCGGGGCTGTCTCAGCCTCGTCATCCTGGTGGCGGATGCTGTCCTTCTGCGTGCTTCAGTCTCCTTCGACCCGGACACCATGTCCTTCTCCTTCAAGCTTGAGCTGAGTCGCTGCCATTCCACCGAGGGCTCGATCCAGGTCCGGGCGGTGACGTTGCATGATGGTTTCTTCCCATGCTTTGATCTTCATTCTGAGCTCATTGCACGGGAAAGCTGCCGCTCCCTCCTCTTTAAATTCTGGCCGCAAGATAAGGCCAGCTTGATGTGCCCTCGTACTCTGCCGCTCCTGTCGTCTGTCGAAAACCTGCACCCTCCTAAGCCAGTCATGCCTCCTGGGCTGCTCCCCACCGTCGGGCCCCTGCTCCCTGCCAGCAGTGGCAACATTCTTCCTGCCGAAGCCTACTTCCCAGCGCATGCGTGTGTTCAAGCCCATCAGGTCCTTGCCACCCAGCCCATCTGCTCCAGGCCTTTCAAGCACGCTCCTGCCCTTGGGGAGAGCCTGCTAAGCTGCGACCGCTCTCCCATCGTCTGTTCTAACCTGAAACATGGAGCCTGCACCATGCTCCCTGCTCATGTGGCGGGGTCTTTGGCTCCTGCCGCACGCTGCCACCCCAGCCTACAGCTGAAGATCTCCGCTCCTCCCCTCCCACGCTCCAGCTTATTCGCGCCCCACACCGGTCGGCGCCCCAGCCTTGCCCCCAGTTGTTGTCCAGGCTAATGTGGATCTTGCCCTTGGTATGGGCTCTGATCCAGGGGACACGGGTGGGCTGCTCCAGGCCACGGGTGATGCCGTCGGCGACGGCTCGGCAACTCTGGTGTGGGAGGCACCCTCCACTGTCGCGCTCCACAGCTCTCGCATCCTCAATATGTATGATGGGGAGCATGTTAGCTCGGTGGAGAGCGCTTCCAAAAGGAAGGCCGCTGGTTCTGCTGCAGCCTCCAGCGGGTCCGGTGGGCGTCCAAGCTCCTCCCGCAGCCGCCGCAAGAAGGCCAAGGTGGTTCCGATCGCCGACATCCTGGATCTTTAGTTCACCAATACTCCAAGGCCGCTGACCAGTGCCAAGCTCAAGCAACTGTCCAAGTGATGCGACCTCAATGTGGAGGCCATCATTGATGAAGCATCATCCTCTGCTTTGGCTGGCGCAGGCCCTGCTGCTGCCTCCGATAGTTCATCCACTTCCTCCATGGGTGACGCTTATGTTCTTGATGTGTAGTTACATTATGCTATGCTCAGTTTAGTGCACTCCATTGTTGTCAGTATCACCATGTTTAGCTTGCTATCTGCTTCTGAAAGGACCACGATGTCGCCTAGAGGGGGGGTGAATAGGCGTTTTAAAATCTTATACGGATTTGGCTATATCCTAATGCGGAAATAAACTAAGAGGATACTTTTCAAGCACAAATCCTAAATATACTAGGCTAACTAAGTGCACCAACAACTTAGGATAAACAAGATGAGAACAACGAGGATATGAGTAAGCACAAGTAAGTTACACAAACTTACTCAATGTATATCACAAGATATATAAATGAATAATACACACAACCATAAGTAAGCAATACAGGCTTACACAAGTTATGTCACAAGATATGGAAATGAATGTTACAAGCTAGCAATTCACACTAAGCACACGATAGAACAATAGTAGCAAGTATGAATTGCGGACTATAAAGTGTTGGCCTAGATAATCTCTACGATATGGTAACCACCACAATATAATGAGGACAACAAGATATAGTGAATGCAAGGTCAAGAGACCAAAGTAAACCACAAGTAGTGGCTAAGATTAGAATTAACCGAAGACACGGAGACGAGGATGTATCCCGATGTTCACTTCCTTGGAGGGAAGCTAGTCACCATTAGAGAGGTGGATGTTACCACGAAGGCACACCAACACCACGAAGGCTCACCCTATTCTCCTTGAGATATCACCACGAAGGTGATTCTCAACCACTAGTGGTAGACCTTGAGGTGGCCTCCAAACCTTCACAAACTTTCCGGGGGACAAATCACAAGTTGATTCCTCACCGGAGCACTCCTACCGCCTAGGAGTCTCCAACCTCAAAGAGTAACAAGATCAAGGGGGAAATGCTCAAGACTTGCTCAAATCACGAATTGCTTTGGTCACAAGAGGGAGAGGGAGAGGATCTATCTTTTGATTGGAACAACTCTCAAGAACACTCACTAATCTCTCCGAGATCTAAGATTTGGTGTAGGAGAAGTGAGGGAGCCACTTGTGTTCTTGGGACGATTTGGGATGAAGTGCTCAACCCTCCCCCGGAGTGGGAGAGGGATATTTATACCCCCAAAGAAAATAGAGCCGTTTCCCGCAGTTGTTGACCTGCCTGGGTGATCTGGACGCATACCCGGATGATCCGGGCAATGCCCGGATGATCCGGGAAGGTCAATATACAATGTGGTGAAGTAAATACCCGGATGTCCGGGGACATAGCCGGATGATCCGGGCAATTCCCGGATGATCCGGGTGGGTAGCCGGATGATCCGGCTAGCGGAATAAGCTTCTGTGATGAATTTTACGACTAACCCAGATGATCCGGGCAGGAACCCGGATGATCCGGGCAAAGCCCGGATGATATGGGAGAGGACCCGGATGATCCGGCCAAACCAAACTGCTGCAGCCTAGAAACTGAAACAGGCACAACTTTTACATCCGGACTCCGATTTTGATGATCTTGGGCTCGTTTTGAAGCTATGAAAAAAAAACCCAGGTCCTCACATAGAGAACCACCCAAGATGAACCAAAATGGAGGATGCAAAATATGCAAAGGTTTTATCATGTATTTGGGTAACCTATTTGGCTTTGGATTTTCTTTGGTATATAGGATATGAGTGGAATTGTGTAGAGAAGATGTTGACTTGAGCAAATCTATCACGAACCCCTTTGATCCCCTCTTAATAGTGCGGGATCCTTATAACTCAAGAATCATAAAAGGTCTACACTACATAGCTATCAATAATCCATTCTTGAGTGTATGTGTTTCTTCGGTGTTCATCACTCCACAACACTAACGTCGAAGGAACTAATACCTTTGACTCGAGCCTTTCACTTGAGCTTGAAGTTGAAGTTTCTTCTTGGATCAAGTTGAATGGCAAGACATTGGTGAAGTCTTCAAGTAGCTCCCCCATACACAATGTGGGAAGCTTTGCTTTGTATTTATCTTCATGTGTCCATCATGTGATCATCCACAAGCTTCAAGCATGTAATCCTTCGGGATAGTTATCTTGAACTTGCCCTTGTCAACCATGATCATCAACACTTGATGTCATCCTCTCATAGACACTTGAAATATCTCTCTCGATGCGAGCCCATGAGAATCTCCTCTCAAAACATAGGCAACACATAGTATGGGTTAGTACACAAAGTGCAATTGACAAATTCTTACCATACCACAAGATCTCACGTGGCACATGATTTGCGCTTGTGTGTTGACCATCTTTGAATTCAATCTTCGATCTTCATCTTGGTCAACCTTAATCTTTGCTCCATGATTAATCTTGATGCACAACTACATGTATATGGCATTCATTCCGAATCCATTCAATATCCTTCTTGCATCACCCATGGAATAAACCTTCCTATATAACTTGATGTCATTGTTTCTTCATAGGAATTGTCATTCATTATCAAGTCTCAATGCATATATAGATGTTGATGGATTTCATCCACCAATTCATCCAATATTCTTCATGCATTGCAAATGGAACTTTCCTTCAAATGTATATCTAAGTGCAAACATTAGTCCATTAGGATTGTCATTTAATTACCAAAACCACACATGGGGACTACATGTACTTTCAATCTCCCCCATTTTGGTAATTGATGACAATCTCAACAAGAGGGTTTATATAATGAATTTTTAAACAAGCATGAAATTTATCCAAGGATAAATTGTATACTTGGGATGGTTGTACTATCATCAATACACTACACAAGCATTTGATGATAGTACACCCATAGTATATAGAGCAAACTCCCCCATAATATATGAATTTGTGAATGAACTTTAAATGTCATTGCATATATTGGTTGGCATAAACTAGGAGAAGATTTCTCTATATACAAGACTCATCCATGCAATAAGAATATATAACAAGGGTAGATATGCATGAGTGACACCAAGAACTAGAAAAGATATTTATCTTAAACCCTCTAAACTTCTCCCCCATTGGCAACAAATGCCAAAATGGAAGACAAAACATCTAGTAGACCAATATAGTATGAGTTCCTCCTTGATGTGTGCATATAACAAAATGTGAGTGAAAACAAATGCACATATTCAATGATGAACAATTAAAGGAGCTCGAAATCTATAGAATGCAACCAGATACGAAGATATGAACTTTTTCATGTATAAAAATTTCTAAGTGGCCTATAGTAATCATGATATGTATCCACAAAGAAACTCGTATACACAAAAAGAAAGGTTGCAATTGATAAGAACATGATATCCACAAGTGAATCCACTATTATACAACTTGAGCCTAGTCATAATAGCAAGGCATATGGCACAAAACACATGGCACAAATTGATCTCATTTGCATAACACAAAGTGAAGCAAGCAATCAAAAGATACGATGAGCCAAAAGAATAAAAGAATATTACGATTTGGGTAAAGGAGTGTTCTAAGGAAAATAGAGAAGCTCCCCATGATTTGTGCACAATTGAATTTTTTTTATTTGGATACAAGTGCACAAAATAGGATCATCACTCCCCCAAAATCAATAGGAACACACAACAATTGCAAGCAAACATAGATAAGAAAAGAAGCCTAGCATTTGCAACAAACATATGGTTGAGCAACATGTACATGAGGCAACCTAAGAATAGGCACAACCAAAATGATGTGTGTGAGACACGTCAAAGCACTTGAGAAGACTAGTAGAAGGATGAGAATTAAGCATCAACATAGCCTTGAGTAAATGAGATACAAGGTGCAAGACATGTCCTTCCCACACACATGAAGTTAAGAAGGTCACAAACACATCAAGAAAATGGGTTCACAAGCTCACTAATAGCAAACTAAAAATCAAAGCTTGTGACAACCCATGATGAAGATAGGAAATAATAGGCTTGTCAAGACAAGCATGAGAACAACAATCTTCACCAAACATGAGTGCACTAAGATGGAAAGAGGTAAGACATGCACTCATTCAACAAATGCTTCCATGGAGCCACCAAAAAGATATAAAAAGTGAATGAAATGGTGGACATGAAAGAATAGGGATATCAACTAGAGATGTAACTTCTCTCACGTGTATAAGATACTAGGTAGATGATATCCACAAAGAAGGATGTACACATAAAATAGTTACAAGAGGAAGGAATAAGATATCAAAACGGGAGTCATAAAATATACCGATGAGATCTTTGCTTGAAAGCATGGCACATGGCTTAATATAATCTTATTGTATATTAATGAACTCCAAACACACAACCATCAAAGACATCACAACTAGCAACAAGAGATCATTGTTGGGATGCTTTGAGAAAGGAAACAAGTATCACAGGAACGAGTCAAGAAATTCATGCCATGATGAAACCTACACAAGGTTAACCCCATTTCTATATATATGCATGAAATAAATACTTGTTACCGAGATAGCATTGGTATGAAGTTGTAGATCAAATGAAATGTCCAAGCTTGGCTCTAATTTCCTCATAGTGCCACCACCTTCATGAATAAGCCAAGCACCCAATGCTTCTCAAATGTACCTAAAACATTTTAAGTACAATATGGTCCCCAAACTTATTGGGTCCGACGTAGTTAGCATAACTACAACATATAGGGTAAAACCACTTAAATATATGCCTATTGATATGAATTTGAATTTCATGCACATCATAGCTATTAAGAATTTGATGGATTTACCATATATATATTGGATCAAATAAGGCAAACAAGGCATGTGAATTTACACATAGTAAATATGCATGCATAAGCCTACCAAAATCCAGGGAGATATAAATTGGACAAATGACCACATAACTGTTAATACTTCCAATAACAACACTAGTCATTCATGTTGTCCAAAATGAATCAAAGTGACAAATCAACATATGATAGCACACAAAGTTCAACATATGAACCAAAAAAACAATGAGCATATAAGATATGCATTGCACACATACTCATAGGAATATCCCACTCAAGTAGATATAGGACACTATAAACAATGAGATAACAAACTCTCATATAGAGCAATAAGATGAATTCGAACAAAATGGTATTTCGGGTTATCATTGGGTGTAGAAACCAAATAAGTACATGATCATCTATACTAACACAAGCATAACATGAGAGTTTAGGAATAACCACAATGCTTGGATAGCATAATATTAACATTCCGACTAGATAGATAATCATGAAAAGCAATAATTGGAATAGCTTTAATCAAATGATTTTCCAAATATGGTTTTAAAGATAACCATGGGCAAAACCGCACAAGAATGCCATACGTAAACAAGACATTGCATGCCACGGAGATATAAGATAATCTCAAATATAAATTCTAGGTGGCATCCCTCAATTGTTCATATTAACAAGGATTGTGATATGCACAAAGCATATCACTCCCCCATAATATGATGATCCATGTATTATCCACAAGAAGCAAATGAAACCCAACTAAGGATAATTAATGGATGAGAATTTGAGTTTCAAATGAGCTTTACATACCACATAGTACCTTGATAATATAGCACTAACAATACTAGGTGGTATCCCACATACATACACCTTTAAGGTTTGTGATATCCGTAAAACATAGCACTCCCCCATAATGTGATGATCCAGCCAAGGAAGATTCAACTAATGAAGCAATAAAGGCTTGAAACCACACACGCACAAATATATGAAATGCATTGTGACCTACACATGCTAGATAACACAAATCAAGCATACTAGGAAGCACAACAAAAAAAGCACATGCTAGGTACAAAACCGAAACATGCAAGGGACACAGTAACTTCCAATGTAAACAATGCAAGTACAAGTTACCGCAAAGAGGAGCATTGGATTGATAGATATGATGATAATCCACTTGACTTGGCATTAACCATAACATATGGTGAAAATAGTTTTTCTTCATGAAGTAGCCAAGTCTCCAATGCCCTCCACACACCTATTGATCAAGTTTGAGCTTGATGGTCCCCAACCAAGTTGGGTCCTAAGAAGTTAGTAACAATAGGCTTGGCAACCCAAATGGTCTTGTCCACTTTCAAACTTCTCTGGGAACCCACAAACTTGGCAAACACATTGCCAACAATATCCTTCTTTAGCAAATGATTATTGACTATAGGAGGCTTAGATATGTTACCGTTGGAACAAGATGAAGCTATGTGTCCCTTCTTACGGCAAATATAGCAACATGTGCTCCCCTTTCTCTTCTTCTTTACCTTTTCAACTTGGAGAGCATTATCTTGGTTAGGCATGGGAAGAGGCCTTTCATTATCTTGATATTGAACTTGAGGCCAGTTCCCTTGATGCTTCACACTTGAAGCCTTCTTCTTCAATGGACAAGATCTCACATGGTGTCCAACATTCTTGCACTTGAAGCAAATAATGTTGGCCGAATTCTTGACTTGATCTCGTCCCTTCTTGTTCTTGGACTTCTTCTTGTTGGAGATGAAAACAAGTCCAATTTTGTCTTGAGGGTCCTTTTGCACACTCAAGATATTATCACAATATTTTTCCAAGTCTTTCTTCAAACTGGTGACTTGGGCCTTGAGCTCTTTATTTTCCTCTACAAGGTTAGTATTAACAAAAGAACTAGAGGAAGTAGAAACTTCATTGTTAGAGCAATAAGGCATGGTGAGCAATTCATCACAAGATGTACCAATATCATGTAGAGAGGAATTGCAAGGACTAGCACATGGCAATAAGGCATTTCGAGTAGAAGATGTGCTAATATCCACATGAGACTCACACGATTTTACCTTGGTCCACATAACCTCATGAGCTAACTTTAGCCCATCATGAGAGATTATAAGATCCTCATGAGTGCCCGAGAGCTTTTCATAACTTTCTTCCAATTTCCCATAGTTGCTAGTTAGCAAATCAAGTTGAGTCCTTAGGTCAACATTTTCTTTTAATATCGATGCTTCACACAAGATAGAGTTAGTAGCACAAGCATCATTATCAATATGAGAGGAGCATGTAGAAGCTAGAGACTCCGCATGAGTAGCTTGAAGTTCCTCATGAGACTTAGAGAGTTTGATGAGCTCTCCTTTGACCTTCTTGTAGTCAAGGTCAAGGGGCTCAAAATCCTCTTTAAGTTTACAATGCGTAACTTCAATCTCTTCTTTTAAAGACCTCAAGTCACTAAGACATTGATGAGCCATAGCAAGTTCATGTTCAAGTTGTTCACTTTTTGCTTGCTCGTAAAGAAATAAGTCATTACGTTTTTGAAAGCAGGCAAGAACATCTTGGAACCTTTTATAAGTGTTATTTTTAGCTCTACGAAGAGTTTTCCCAATCTCATAGAGATTTTGAGTCAAGACTTCATCATCTTCCTCATTACAACTATCATCATTGTCACTAAGAGAAGATGATACCTCGTCATTACCTCTTGCCATGAGGCACATGTGAACGCAAGGGGTTGATGATGATTCTTTTGGAGAAGAGGGTTCTTTATCAACCAAGCATGCCTTTTCTTGATTTCCTCTACATGGTTAGTTTCACAAATAGAACTAGAGGGAATCACGATATTTCTATCATGGCAAAATGGGAGATCAAGCATATCATCACAAATGAGCTTAACACCATCATCACAAGATATTTCTTCACTCACCATGTCATTACCTTGTGGCATGCCACATGTTGGTGAAGTGCAAGATATTGAAGTGTGCAAGTAATCGGAGGTGGAAGTAATAGAGAGCTCTTCATGATTTAAAAATGTGGAGAACTCCTCCATCATCTCCCCAAATAGAATATTATCTTCATCAAGATTGGACCCACCATATATATCTTCAATTTTGGTCCAAGCATCATGAGCCAACAAACAAGACGAGATTGACTTGAACACCTCGAAGGTTATAGCTTGGTGAATGAAACTTAAAGCTTCACAATCAAGATGCATATCATCAAGTGATGGAGATTGTCCATCCTTTAGATTTGAATTCCCTACAACCACAATCCGCAAAGCATTTGGACCCATGGCCCGAAAGTGACAAAGCATGTGTAATCTCCACATAATGTAATTTGTGCCATTAAAACAAAATGTGTCATCGTGCACTAGTTCACTAGTCGACATCGTTACTCTCTAGGCGGTTAAGCCTAATAAGGAGAGACCTAGCTCCGATACCAATTGAAAGGACCACGATGTCGCCTAGAGGGGGGTGAATAGGCGTTTTAAAATCTTATACGGATTTGGCTATATCCTAATGCGGAAATAAACTAAGAGGATACTTTTCAAGCACAAATCCTAAATATACCAGGCTAACTAAGTGCACCAACAACATAGGATAAACAAGATGAGAACAATGAGGATATGAGTAAGCACAAGTAAGTTACACAAACTTACTCAATGTATATCACAAGATATATAAATGAATAATACACACAACCACAAGTAAGCAATACAGGCTTACACAAGTTATGTCACAAGATATGGAAATGAATGTTACAAGCTAACAATTCACACTAAGCACACGATAGAACAATAGTAGCAAGTATGAATTGCGGACTATAAAGTGTTGGCCTAGATAATCTCTATGATATGGTAACCAACACAATATAATGAGGACAACAAGATATAGTGAATGCAAGGTCAAGAGACCAAAGTAAACCACAAGTAGTGGCTAAGGTTAGAATTAACCAAAGACACGGAGACGAGGATGTATCCCGATGTTCACTTCCTTGGAGGGAAGCTAGTCACCGTTAGAGAGGTGGATGTTACCACGAAGGCACACCAACGCCACGAAGGCTCACCCTATTCTCCTTGAGATATCACCACGAAGGCGATTCTCAACCACTAGTGGTAGACCTTGAGACGGCCTCCAAACCTTCACAAACTTTCCGGGGGACAAATCACAAGTTGATTCCTCACCGGAGGACTCCTACCGCCTAGGAGTCTCCAACCTCCAAGAGTAACAAGATCAAGGGGGAAATGCTCAAGACTTGCTCAAATCACGAATTGCTTTGGTCACAAGAGGGAGAGGGAGAGGATCTATCTTTTGATTGGAACAACTCTCAAGAACACTCACTAATCTCTCCGGGATCTAAGATTTGGTGTAGGAGAAGTGAGAGGGAGCCACTTGTGTTCTTGGGACGATTTGGGATGAAGTGCTCAACCCTCCCCCGGAGTGGGAGAGGGATATTTATACCCCCAAACAAAATAGAGCCGTTTCCCGCAGTTGTTGACCTGCCCGGATGATCTGGACGCATACCCGGATGATCCGGGCAATGCCCGGATGATCCGGGAAGGTCAATATACAATGTGGTGAAGTAGATACCCGGATGTCCGGGGACATAGCCGGATGATCCGGGCAATTCCCGGATGATCCGGGTGGGTAGCCGGATGATCCGGCTAGCGGAATAAGCTTCTGTGATGAATTTTACGACTAACCCGGATGATCCGGGCAGGAACCCGGATGATCTGGGCAAAGCCCGGATGATATGGGATATGACCCGGATGATCCGGCCAAACCAAACTGCTGCAACCTAGAAACTGAAACAGGCACAACTTTTACATCCGGACTCCGATTTTGATGATCTTGGGCTCGTTTTGAAGCTATGAAAAAACCCAGGTCCTCACATAGAGAACCACCCAAGATGAACCAAAATGGAGGATGCAAAATATGCAAAGGTTTTATCATGTATTTGGGTAACCTATTTGGCTTTGGATTTTCTTTGGTATATAGAATTTGAGTGGAATTGTGTAGATAAGATGTTGACTTGAGCAAATCTATCACGAACCCCTTTGATCCCCTCTTAATAGTGTGGGATCCCTATAACTCAAGAATCATAAAAGGTCTACACTACATAGCTATCAATAATCCATTCTTGAGTGTATGTGTTTCTTCGGTGTTCATCACTCCACAACACTAACGTCGAAGGAACTAATACCTTTGACTCGAGCCTTTCACTTGAGCTTGAAGTTGAAGTTTCTTCTTGGATCAAGTTGAATGGCAAGACATTGGTGAAGTCTTCAAGTAGCTCCCCCATACACAATGTGGGAAGCTTTGCTTTGTATTTATCTTCATGTGTCCATCATGTGATCATCCACAAGCTTCAAGCATGTAATCCTTCGGGATAGTTATCTTGAACTTGCCCTTGTCAACCATGATCATCAACACTTGATGTCATCCTCTCATAGACACTTGAAATATCTCTCTCAATGTGAGCCCATGAGAATCTCCTCTCAAAAACATAGGCAACACATAGTATGGGTTAGTACACAAAGCGCAATTGACAAATTCTTACCATACCACAAGATCTCACGTGGCACATGATTTGTGCTTGTGTGTTGACCATCTTTGAATTCAATCTTCGATCTTCATCTTGGTCAACCTTAATCTTTGCTCCATGATTAATCTTGATGCACAACTACATGTATATGGCATTCATTCTGAATCCATTCAATATCCTTCTTGCATCGCCCATGGAACAAACCTTCCTATATAACTTGATGTCATTGTTTCTTCATAGGAATTGTCATTCATTATCAAGTCTCAATGCATATATAGATGTTGATGGATTTCATCCACCAATTCATCCAATATTCTTCATGCATTGCAAATGGAACTTTCCTTCAAATGTATATCTCAGTGCAAACATTAGTCCATTAGGATTGTCATTTAATTACCAAAACCACACATGGGGACTACATGTACTTTCAGCTTCTTATCCTAGTAGGAAGTCAATCTTGGTGTCGGTTTAGTGCCTATCTATGTTGTTGCTTTAGGTTGGTCATGTGCTGGGTCAGTTTGTACCCTCCGCTCTTTGCTTTCCTTTCTTCATGCTCAATTTCCTTTCATGCACGGGCAGTTTGCACCTGTGTCCATGAAAATCCTTGATTGGAACGTTCGAGGCATGGGTGATGAGAATAAGTGTTCGTTGGTCCGAGATGCAATAACCTCTTGTCGCCGTAGTGTTCTGTGTTTGCAGGAAGCCAAGTTGGAAGATTATTCAGTCAAGAAACTGCATAGTTTCCTGCCAGCATACCTCAATAAACAAGCAGTCATGCCCTCCTCAGGCTCCTCTGGTGGTTTGTTGATGGCCTGGGATCCGTCTATTGTTTCTGGGCAGATCATTGCTACGAATAAGTACCATATCACCGTCAGGCTGTCATCTACATCATGCAATCATGCTTATATTGTCACCACAGTGTACGCGCCTTGTGTTGCTCAGGAGAGGCCGCTTTTCTTTGAAGCTGTTGACGCCACAGTGGGTACAATTTCTGATCCTTGGTTGGTCCTTGGTGACTTCAACATGTATCGGTCCCAAGATGAGAAATCGCGTGGACGGATGGATTGGGCTATGATGGAAGTGTACAACGAATGGATCAGAGGTCATGGTTTAGATGATGTGGAGGTTTCTAACAGGAACTTTACTTGGTCTAACAAGAGGGAACATCCAACACTGGTTCAACTGGACCGAGTTCTTGTGAATGCTCATTGGCTCTTAGTTTTTGCCCAGTCCTCGGCCTTAGTGATGCCTTCTATTACCTCGGATCATGTGCCTATTCTGGTGGTTTTAACAACTTAAGGACTCAGAGTAGGTTTTTCCGAATGGAAAATCACTGGCTTGAAATGGAGGAATCTAGAGCAGTCATTGGTAACAGCTGGAGACGGGGTACTAGGCAGATCTCCTCTACTGCCTCTCTTCTCAACTTCAAAATGAGACGTCTGTGAGCTGCCCTCAGGCAATGGAAAAGGAACAGGGCAAGCTTGGACTTATTAATCAATAACAACAAGGCTGTAATGGACTTTCTCAATGCTGTTGAGGAGCAATGCTCTCTGTCCTTGTTGGAGATAGTTTTGAGAAAGTTTGCGATAGCAAAGGCTGAGCAATTAATCCAATGGCAAGCTGCTCTATGGCGCAGGAGAGCTAAGTTAAGATGGTGTCTCAGGAGACGAAAACTGCCGTTTCTTCTATGCTGCTGCTAATGGTCATGCCAAACGCAACAAGGTTCGTGTTCTTGTTCAAGGGGAAGTGGAACACTTCGATTATCAGCAGAAGCTACAACTTGCCACTGCCTACTTCTCTGAGCTACTGGGTCAACCGTCCACCTCGCTGCCTACTGTTCACCTTACAACTTTGTATGAGCCTGCGGATTTATCATGTCTTGCTAGGGAGTTCTCCTGGGAGGAAGTAGTGCAAGCAATCAATCATTCGCCTAACAACCGCAGTCCTGGCCCAGATGGTTTCACAAACGAGTTCTACAAAGCTTTCAACAGTGTCATCAAGGAAGACCGGCAACTATTTTTTGCCTAGCTATATGACAACCAGGTTGATATCTCTGGTATCAATCAGGCTCACATTTACCTCTTACCCAAGAAGGAAACTCCTCTGGAGCTGCGTGATTATAGGCCAATTTCTATTGTGCATAGTGTGCCAAAGCTTGCTAGTAAGGTCCTTGCCCGAAGGCTCCAACTTCAGATCCCCTCTCTAGTTCATTCCTTACAGTATGGTTTCATCAAGGGCCGGTCTATTGTGGAGAATTTTTCTATGGCTGCTGACATGGTTCAAACTGCTCATAGACGGAAGCTGCTGATGGTGGTTCTCAAGCTGGACTTCTAGAAGGCATTTGACACTGTCAGCTGGGCATGCCTTTTTAGCATTCTTCAGGCCCGTGGTTTCCCTCCATGATGGATCAGTTGGATAACATCACTTCTGACCATAGCTAGTTCTAGAGTCATGTTGAATGGTGAGCTGGGGGAGTCCTTTGTTGCAAACAGGGGCTTCCGTTAGGGCGACTCCCTCTTGCCGTATCTGTTCATTCTGGTCGCTGATGTCTTACAAAGACTTTGTTGTTCATGCTTTGAAGATGGCAGTCTGCTTCACCCACTTGGCTCCGATCGGATGTTCCCAGTTCGACAATATGCCGACGATACTCTGCTTCTTTTCTATAGAAATATTCAGCAAGCGTCAAATTGTTAAGCAGGTCCTAACTGACTTTCCAGCTTTCATAGGGCTGCAAATCAATTATCACAAGAGCACCATGATTCCCATTTGCATTGACTCGAGCACCACGCAAGATATCGCTGATCTGTTCGGTTGCCCTATTTCAAGCTTTCTGCGCACATACCTCGGTCTGCCACTATCCTTACACAAGATTAAGCATGGCATGCTTCTACCTGTCATTCACAGGGTAGATAAAAGGCTCTCAAGATGGCTTGCTGCCTTTTTGTCATGGGGTGGCCACTTAACTCTGATTAACTCTATGCTTGCTAGCATTCCAAGTTATTATATGACATGCTTCCTATGGCCTAAGGAATCCATTGGTAAGTTGGAAAAGTTGTTGAGGGCTTTCTTCTGGCAAGACAAGAATACAATCAAAGGTGGCCAATGCCTAGTTGCTTGGCATTTTGTTACTCTTCCATGATCTAATGATGGCTTGGGCATTAGGGACCTTTCTGCTCACAACCAAGCGTTGCTCGGCAAATTCACAGCTAAAGTTTTGCAATCCTTGGATGTTCCATGCTTTCAATGGTTTGCTCAACAATACTGTAAGCCTGTTATCCCTCTGAAGAGCTCAAATCAGGACACAACAATATGGAACAGCTTCAAGCATTTCATTCCTTTTGTTTTGTCCTCCTCTAAATGTTCTCTGGGCTTTGGCAAGCTTATCTCCTTTTGGAATGAAAGTTGGTTACCAGTTGGGCGTCTTTGGTTCGCTCTGCCTACCCACTTCACCTTTGCTAAGGATAGCAACTGCACCGTGGCATCCCAGTTCTCTCATGGCTCTTGGTGCATTCAGCTCCATCCAAACTTGTCAACGACTGCTAACCAGGAGTTGCAGATACTACACTCTTTTCTGCCCATGGCACCTACAACTACCGGCTCTGACGTCAGAATCTCTGCTATACACCATAAGCCAATCAGTATATCATAGGTTTATAATCTTCTCACCTTCAGAGGCGTTGGCTGCGCTTTTAGCTCATGGATTTGGGATAGAATCATTCCTCTGAGGTTCCACGGCTTTTTGTGGTTGGCATTCCGGGGCCGGCTGAATACAAGAGACAATATGTTAAGGAAACAATGGTCGTCAATTACCATGCATCAAGACTGCGACATTTGTCCTGCCAGCGAGTCTGTCAGTCATATTGTTTTGCGCTTCTATTTGGCATCTGTTATCTGGGACACGCTCCATATGAACAACCTAGCCTGCAGCTCTACGGACCTCGTTGTTTTCATGCAGAGAGTTCAGCAAACCTGGGTTACTTCCAGCATAGTTCACATCCTGTTTGCTGCGGCTGCTGTCACGCTTTGGCATGCTAGAAATGATCGGGTGTTCAACGGCAAACGATGGTCTCCAACTTATCTCAAACAATATGCGTCGCAGCTCCTCGTTTTATGGCAGCACTGGGCCAAGAGGCAAATCGACAAGGATGCTATTACAAGCTAGGTGAATCTGCTAGGCTAGTATAGCTAATGTATTTTGTGTCCTTGCCCTTCCCCTCCCCGTATGTTCCTCTGTACTTCTTCAGATGGCTGCTTATATCCATGGCACCTCGATGCTAAATATAAGCTTCATGTAATCGACCTCTTGGTCTCTAGGCTTAAGCCTGTTTTGAAATATATATAAGGTAGAGACTCATCTACCTTTTCATTTCAAAAAAGAATGTCTTAAGAAAAAGCTAGTAACATAAGGCAACCTAAGACAAGTTTGCTAAAGCGATAAGTTATTAATAATGAGAGAGGTGTTTCTTGTAACATAATAACACAACGCAAGAAAAAATGAGTCTACAACCTAATAAATGCAAGTATATGATACTACTTCTATGATATTTTGCACTATGAATGTAATAACAGACTAGTGTCATATGGTCTAAGTTACTCCCCACAATGACTATAGCCTTACTCATCATTTAGCGAAGTATGAAAAACTTGTTCTATAATAGATTACCTCTTATTACTATTTTCAGCAATTATTGTTTACATAGTATAAAAATTATAGGACGGTTAAATGTAAGCTAGAATAGTGTGAATAAATCAAGACATCTGTGTACAATTAAGTGACTTCCTCTCAGACAAAAATGATAAACAAACCTTATGCCTCTGACTTGAGTATCGTTGAATTGAAAAATTTGTTGAACATCCAGTTATCTTGAATGTAATATTGATATTTGAACTATAATTGCACAAGAGATATTTGCATGTTATTTATGTATAAATTGTGTTATTTTCTATAATCATTTTGAGTATTGCGAACTTAAGAAAATAAATGGACACTACACCACAACAATCAAGGGTTGTGGTGTAGTGGGAGCGGACATTTAGGGGAATGTTGGATGGCCATGATACTTTGCACTATAAAGGTAATACCATAGACTAGTGTCATATATATAACACTAGTCTAAGATGCATCCCACTATGACTAGCCTTACTCATCACTACGTGCGGACGAGTCCGGACTAGTCTACATACAAATAGTATGTCTGTTCTGGGGGGTCGGTTTGGAGATGCCCTAAGAGCACCTCTCAAACCCGTCTCAAACGCCCGGTCACTGCTCGGTCACGATTTTTTGACCCAGACGGGCCTCTCAAACGGCCCTCAAATGCTCGGGCCGACCGGCACACCTCATATCCAGCCCAAATATGGGGCGGATATGGGGGCGCTCGGGCACGCCCGCCACGTTGGACCCGACAGCCCGACCCCACCCCAAATTGCTCCAAATCCACCAAACCCTTCCTCCTCCTCCCGCCGCCCTCTAACTATTCCCGCGCCCGGACCCTCGCCGGCCTTCACCCTTGCTCCCAATCCTCAGCTCCGGTCCCGATCCATCGTCGGAGATGTCGTCCAGCCCGACACACACCGCCGCGATGGACACGCAGTCCGCCTCGTCTGTGGGAGATGTGGTGTCGTCAGCGGCGACTTCCAAGGCGGAGAACGTCGCCCGCACGTTGCGGCGACGCCGACATCGACAGAGGGAGGTGGCGGCGCATCGCAGGGAGGTTCAGACGTGGTGAGCAGCTGTCTCCTCCGCCGCACCCGGATGCCCACACCCCTTCCCTCCGAGCGCCTACGGGGATTACGCTGTCCGCCCCCTTTGAGACACATGATGATCCGAGCGCCGGCTGGGCCATTTCAAAGAGTTTTTCGCCCACGCAGATGCCGGCGGTCGACGTGTGTGACTCGCCGCAGCTCGTTCAGGCACGGATGAGCACGGGCTCCGGTAGTGCCCGAGCTGCCCTCAACATGTTCGACGGAATGACCGAACAAGAGTCGGTACATTTTCTTTACTCTTGTCCGATCATATTTTAGCATAGACCACTAGTTCATTTGCTCGATGAATGCTTGCAAATTTGAATCATGTAGGAGGTGTTCTTGTCGAACATGATCAATGACAATGAAGAACCGACCAAAATGGAGTATGAATTGGAGGCCACCACCACATTTGAAATTGGGACAACATCCGATCCCAATCCGAGCAAGAAGAAGAAGAAGACAAAGACGCCAAAGGCAACAGGTCCGGCATTCTCAAGATTTGAGGACATCTTGCTGGTTAAAGCTTGGTTGGCCACAACGATGGATCCAATATGCGGCACCGAGCAAAAGGGGAACACTTATTGGATGAAGATTTGGAAGGAGTACCATGAGCAAAAGGGGTATGTGGAGCCGTATCCTATCGTGACCACTCGCAATTTTGCATCTCTCCAACATCGTTGGGGGATCATTCAAGGGGAAGTGAACAAGTACGTCTGCTACTACTCACAAGTGACCAAACACCCTCAAAGTGGGATGGGAGCCGCAACTCACGTAAGCTCGATTACCTCATCTTGTCGTCCATTGCATATGCTTCTTGTGTTTGCATTCTCATCCTCATACATATGTTGTTCGCAAGACGGCGATGGCGGCCACTTTGTATCATGAGGTGGAGAAGAAGCCATTTTCTTTTAGCCATTGTTGGGTCATATTGAATGGCAAGCCGAAGTGGAACCAAGTTGTGGCCGACCTCAAGTCCGGCAAGAAGAGGAATGATGGCTCAAGCTCCAACCAATCAATTGGGTTGGACGATGAAGAGGACGACGTTTCCGAGGATAATGGAAAAGCCACCGCGCCAAAGGACAACCGTCAAGTCATGGGAAACAAGTGGGAGAAGGCACGTGCCACCCGCGATGCTGCGGCTACCAAATTGTCATCAACATGGACGGGCATTTTCTCAGTGAGGGAGAACAAGGAGGAGAGGTACAAGCTCATGTTGGATCCGCAAAAGTAAATGATGGAGTGGGACTGGAAGAGGGCGGAGAAGAAGCTCGAAATTGAGAGGGAGAAGATCGAGTTGGAGAAGCAACAAGCGGTGATCAAATGGGAGCTCGAGAAGGCCAAGACATTTGGCGACATAGATCTTGAGAAGGAGAGGTTGCAACTCGCACGGGACGCAGAAGATGCGGCGATCATGTTGGCGGACGAGATCCTCTATGATGAGCATTCAAAGAAGTGGCTTGTGGACAAGAAGATGGAGATCAACGACCGTAGGAAGTATGAAGCGGCGAGGGCAGCTGTGGCTCAGATGCAGTCGGAGGAGGCGGCCCGGATGCAGTCGTAGCAGGCAACCCGGATGCAGGAGGAGCAGGACGCATTCCGCCTGCTTGGAGCAGGCGCCGAGCTAGTGATCCGAGGCCATCCGTCACGCTCGGACATTGATTTGATTTTGCCATGTCCGGTCTATTGAACTATGATTTGCTTTGTTTTGAACTTTGGCATTCAGACAGTTTGTATCGTATGATCGATGTGCATGGATTTGAGGATCAGAATTTGTGGTATGTGGGTGTGCGATGCAACATTTGAGGGGTGTCCGGTCAGTGCCCGCGGACGCGTCCGTATGCGTCCGCGAGCATTTGAGGGGCCGGATTTGCCAAGTTCGGCTGTAGATGCTCTAAGAGGACCATGTTCCACTAGTAAGAACTAGTATCTAGGAAGATAGGGATGTAACTAGCACGAACAGAAGTAAGGACTTTATCGGGTAGAATGATACAAGCCATACCAAGAGATACCCATTGCCGTTGCGAGCAGATCCGGGCTCCCCGTCAACAAACTCGCCCAACACTCGTCGAGTATTCCACTCCGATGAGTTTATCCCAAGTAGCGCCATGAAGGACGAAAATAGGAACTAAACTATAGAGGAAACCAGGGAGGGGACCCTCACCTGCTACATAGCCGACGGAAGCCAGGGTAGAGGGGAGGGCCAAGGGGCGACAAATAATAGAGAGAACTTGGGAGCGGGGGTGGAGAGAACAAGATGTGGTAAATTGTCCATCCTGCTTGCTAGATAGCAGGATACTAAAACCAACAAAGGCCAAAGTAAGGGATGATTACTTGGTGTCCATGTCAGGCCCGATCAAGCCCAAGCGTAACAAGTCGACCGCCTGGCACTTGCAAGGTTATAAATAATTTTTTTGAAGGACCAGCTAAGGCTGGTGTTTCATTGATTTAAGTAGGGAGCAGTTGACAAAAGGTGACAAGGCGAGGATCCGAAGATCAAGGAAAGAAAGAAGAAGAGTGAAGAAAAACAAAGTGCCCTAGGATGAGTGAGCTGACATTTTTAGATATCGTTTTTGTAAGTTTTGGCATGCTGACCTTTTTAATCAAATTTATGTTTTGATCAATGTATCTATGTTTTTATGATTACGATAATGTTTTGATTAGTATCTCTATGGCTAAGTTTATTGACCATGACAATGCACGTGTATTTAGCTAGTTCAGTTAATACTTGAGTTACTCCCGTCTTTGGAGTTGCTATTTCGGCAACCACATGATGTGCGCGCACACGCTGTATATCCCTGAAACTGCATCTTTGTGTTTTGTAGTCACTTTGTTCCTTTTTACTATTAGATTTGCCTGAAATCAAAATTTACAATGTTTAACCAAATTTATGTTAAAATATACCAACATTTACAATACCCAATAAATATAATACAAAAATATCCATGATGGATCTATATGATATTGATGTTGTATTGTGAATGTTAATAAGTTTTCGTACACACTTGATCAAACTTTGGATTAACTCCAAACAAACCTAATACGCGGAGTAAAAAGAAAAAAAAAGAAGAAACATATAAACTATGACCATTATCAATAAAGATGCAAAGAGTGGTTACTGTTTAGTGTTACTTGAAAAATATCAAGTGTCGCACTTGGGGAAGTAGCATAAACGAGGGACGAAGGGAGTTTGGAGCTGACATAAGTCGAGATTTTCAGAGACAAAGCAAAAGTTACAATCCCGTGTCAGAGAATCAATAACGTCAAACAAGAGAAAGATCTAAAGTCGATCAGTGTTGAGTCGAGGGCACCCTGCTTAGACAGGTAATCACTGTTGCTACGATACCAAACGAACCTGTTATTTCTACAACAGCGTGCCCTCTCTGTCAACACCTAACTATGCTACTGCAAAGTTCCATTATTGAACAATGCAACGTGGCAACTGAAACTAGCAAAGGGACGATGGTCCACTAAGCAAAAACAACATAAAAAGAAGATTAGGAAAGGGAAGAAGAAGAAGAAAAAAAAATGCTCGCATGCATGGTTATCGCCGGTTGTCCCATTCTACTCCTACCAGGCAGGCGAGTATTCAGCAATGATTACGTGCAGCGATACGCGTATATACATCGATCGATCGATCGAGCACCGAGACGAGGAGGTGTTGGCTGGCCCTTGCTCACAGGTCACAGCTCCTGCTCGAGGAACTTGTCGTCCTCGGCCGCCTTCTCCGGTCCGGTGACGTCCGAAACCCATGTGCTCAGAGACGACACGCTCCGGGACAGCCACGCAATTGGCGACGATGCCTTGGGGCTCTCAGCGGCCACGGCTGCGCTCTTCCGCCGCTCCTCCTCGGCCTGCAGCCTCTTGTCCATGTACTCCCTCACCGCTCCGACGCCCTTGGCCACCACCTCCATGGGCGGCACCACTAGCGGGTTCTGGTCCAGGCAGAGCCGCTCCAGCCGCTCCAGTCTTCCGAAGCAGTCCGGCAGCGCGTGTATCTGGTTGTTGCTGAGGTCGAGCTCGCGAAGGCCGACCAGGTCGCCGAACGACGCCGGCAGGTCCCGCATGTCGCTGAAGTTGCTGCTCAGGTTGAGCGACTCAAGCGCCACCAGTTTGCCGAAGGAGGAGGGCAGGCCGCGGAGCTCGTTGAAGTGCACATCCAGGATTCGCAGGGACCGCATCTCGCAGATGGAGGACGGTAGCGAGCGCAGCTTGTTGAGGTGCACCCAGAGCTTCTGCAGGTTCACCAGCTCGTAGCCGATGCCCGTCGGGAGGTACGCCAGAACGTTGCAGCTGGCGTCCAGCTCGACCAGTGACCTGGAGTCCCGACTCAGACGATCAGCAAGCAAGCAATGGACCTCGCGGATTCATGGGGGGCTATGGCTGGTTGGTTACCTGCATCTTGAGATGCTGTCGGGCAGAGATCTGAGCTTGTTGCCGGAGACGTCGAGCACCTTCAGGTTGGAGAGAAGCCCGATGGAATCCGGGAGGGAGACCAAGACGTTGGAAGCGAGCCGGAGTTGTTCCAGATGTTGAAGCCCGCCTATGGCATCGGGGACAGCCTGCAATCTCCATCCAAAACCACCGGTAAAGAAGAGTGCCGAGCAGAGTGGTGCGTGTATGTGCAACCAAGCAAATTAACCTTTTGGGAAACAAAATTTGCAACTCCAAGTAAAGTATATATGATCTGCAATGGATCACGGAGGGAAATCCATTTTCCTTCTTACACGTAGAGCCTCAAAATCAACCTAACGCTCGAAGGCCCGATCGCCGAATTTTACGGATCGGACGAACGATCCCAATCTCCCATCGATCGCATGTCTAAATGGTACTACGATGAATGAAAGCACGGGGAGAGACGGAGCAATGCATGGCGGCGTCAGCGAATCCTGACCTGGAGCTGGTTGCGCGAGACGTCGAGCACGAGCAGGCCGCGGATCCGGCCCAAGGGCTCAGGCAGGTGGAGCAGCTGGCGGTCGGCGAGGCGCACCTGCTCCACCACTCTCCCTTCCTCCGCCTGCTTGAGCAGCCTCACCACCTCCTCGTCCACACCGCCGGATCCCTCGTCCTCCCTTCTCTTGCCGCCCCCTTCCGCCACGTCCCTCCCGTGCATCGCCATCCGGTACACCCGCTCCAGCTTCTCCTCCGCCTCCCGCAGCAGGACACCGTAAGCCTCGTGCTCCTCATCTAACCGGACCACCTCCTGGCTCTCCACCACCTTCTCTTCGATATCCAATCCGACGAGGTTTCCGTGGGAGTGCGAGAGGAGGAAGGCGCGGGCGGAGTCGACCAGCTCGTGATCGCGGCGGGGGCCGAGGTGGCGGAGCGCGTCGCGTGCGCAGGTGATGTCGGCGACTGCGCGCGTCAAGGAGCGGAGGACGGACGGGTGGCGGAGGCCAGGCATGCGCTCGACGAGCTCAAACTCCGCCGGGCCCGACGGGGCGCGCGGGGACGGGGACGGCGGCGGCGGCGGCTGCTCGAGGTCGTGCGGGGATGAGAGCCTCGGGGAACCCGTCATGATCGACGGGAGGCGGGAGAGCACATAGGAGAGGATCGGGTGCGAGTTCGGCGACGGATCCATGGCGACGGCGGAATGACTGTTCCGGCTTCAAGCTGAGGGGATCGCGGGAAGAGAGGAAGATGAAGATAGCGACAGGATCCCCAAAGGATTCCGGTATTTATATGTGGCGGGGGAGTTGTGTGGGCTGACTGTTCAACGCATGCGTGTCCTCGCCGTTGGACCGACTATCAAGGGTCCCGGATGGAGCGCCACTTGAAATCGCATGCCGCTTTCTCATGTAGTCATCGAGTTAAGTTGGTTTTCTTTGCAAAAATTTTGAATCCTCTTTGTCAAGATTCATTTCATATTTGATCATCACAAACTATAATGTCGAAAGTTGTTCAATATCCCCATTCAATTGCTCAGAAAATATTACTTCCGTCCAAAACTAGTTGATGCCCAAACAGATTTATCTACTGTAGTTTATCAGTCGCGATTAAAAAAAAGAGTGGAATAACTAAACTAGTCTAGTCCTCGCAAAAAAAAAACTAAACTAGTCTAGTCCACACTTCCTAGTATGGTCCACATGTGATAATTTGAACGGTGGGCATTGCTGCTTCTATTCTTGGGAGGGGAAAAGGAGGATCGCCGCTGCTTGTGATCCACAAGGCCCGCGCAGATAAGTACGTGAAGATGATTTCTCCGTGCATCGAAGCACAATGCATGCGACAAAGACGGGCAGCGCCAAGCTCCCACAGTTTCGACCTCCCTCGAGGCGGTTCCAGAATTTTCACTTTCAACCAAGTAATAAAACAGAAATATAGGAGGATCAAGCTGGATCGAAAAACATCCGAGAAACGTTTCCGCACATCGATGGATTATCTAGACAAGCGGACACTGCAGGAATTCTGCCATGTGGTACACCCTAAACAACAATCCTGCCATGCACATGAGAAATACTCTCTCTTTTTTGCTAAAAGGCCTAAGAATAACAAGCTCTTACAAGTACATCCTTACATAAAAAAATACATTTAAAATCTTCCATCGATGATGCATCGTGAGCATAACTCGATGCCGCCTTGGCTTTTGCCTTGGCGGAGCAAACTTTTTAAACTTAGAAGTTTGTAGAAGTAGCTGCCAGGAAGTCGTCAATGCAAACCATGAGACGCCAGCGGCCGCGATCTATGAAGCAAATCGCTGCATCGAAGAAAAGCATCGATAAGGGTCCATAGAAACTTCAAATATCATGAAAGCCGACCGAATCCAGATGGATCCCGGAAGAACGGCCCGAGATACAACTCCATACGTCCTTCACCGGTGAAAAACATACCAATGGGACGGGGAGATCATTATTCTTACCCTGTAGCAATGCCGCCGCTTCGTCGCCCCAAACCAAACACAATGACTCTCTAAAGAAAACCTAAAAAAGGACCCGTGTCGATGTACGACAAGTCCAGGTCTGATGTTGACCTCGCTGCCGTTTAGACTGTGCACCAACGCCTTTGTATCCGATGATCCGGCCAGGCCAGGCCACTGGTGAAGACCTCTTTGTTGGATCCCTCTTGTCGTCGTTGTCTTCACCAACGTCAATATCGCGCACTGCCTGTTGAAGGCCACCACTCGACACCAATTTCCTTCGACATCCCACATCAACCCTCCAACGCCTGCAAAGCAACCCCCCGATCCGGACCTCCCCTCCGTAGGCGGTGCCGCACGGGATTTGTTGGCAACGTGCCCTACCGGCAACAAGAGGGGTAGATGACACGCGTGACGGCTAGGGTTACTCCTTCACCTACGATGTGGCTATTCTACCAGGAAAAGCGCTTCGCTCCCACATGAGAAATACTCAATGCGTGGCCCTAATAAAATACTGATACGTCTCCAACATATCTATAATTTTTTATTGTTCCATGCTATTATATTATCTGTTTTCGATGTTTTATATGTATTAATATGCTATTTATATTATTTTTGGGACTAACCTTGAAGGAAATATGCCCTAGAGGCAATAATAAAGTTGTTATTTTATATTTCCTTATTCATGATCAAGGTTTATTATTCATTCTAGAATTGTATTGTTCAGAAACCTAAATACATGTGTTAATACATAAACAAACACCGTGTCCCTATTGAGCCTCTATTCGACTAGCTCATTGATCAAAGATGGTTAAGGTTTCCTAACCATGGACATGAGTTGTCATTTGACAACGGGATCACATCATTAGGAGAATGATTTGATGGACAAGACCCATCCGTTAGCTTAGCATTATGATCGTTCAGTTTTATTGCTATTGCTTTCTTCATGTCAAATACATATTCCTTCGACTATGAGATTATGCAACTCCCGGATACACGAAGGAATGCCTTATGTGCTATCAAACATCGCAACGTAACTGAGTGATTATAAAGATGCTCTACAGGTATCTCCAATGGTGTTTGTTGAGTTGACATAGATCGAGATTAGGATTTGTCACTCCGAGTATCAGAGAGGTATCTCTGGGCCATCTCGGTAATACACATCATAAGCTTGCAAGCAAACGACTAAAGAGTTAGTCACGAGGTGATGTATTATAGAACGAGTAAAGAGACTTTCGAGTAACGAGCTTGATCTAGGTATGAAGATACCGACGATCGAATCTTTGGCAAGTAACATACCGATGGACAAAGGGAATTACGTATGTTGTCATAACGGTTCGACTGATAAAGATCTTTGTAGAATATGTAGGAGCAATGAGGATAATCCTCAAGTTATGGACCCAGTCCATGTAGTTGCTGCCATCATCTTTCAACTTAGCTTTCTCTAGGAACGCATTAAAATTCAAAGGAATGGTAGCACGGGCCATTGATCTACAACAACATAGACATGCAAAATACTATCAGGTACTAAGTTCATGAGAAATTAAAGTTCAATTAATCATATTACTTAAGAACTCCCACTTAGATAGACATCCCTCTAATCATCTAAGTGATCACATGATCCAAATCAACTAAACCATGCCCGATAATCACGTGAGATGGAGTAGTTTTAAATGGTGAACATCACTATGTTGATCATATCTTCTATATGATTCATGCTCAATCTTTCGGTCTTAGTGTTCCGAGGCCATATCTGCATATGCTAGGCTCGTCAAGTTTAACCCGAGTATTCTGCGTGTGCAAAACTGGCTTGCACCCGTTGTATGTGAACGTAGAGCTTATCACACATGATCATCACGCGGTGTCTCAGCACGACGAACTGTAGCAACGGTGCATACTCACAAGAAAAAGGTCTTTGTTCCACTTCTAGTGACCAGTCCCTTTGCAGTAGAAGCACTCAGTTTCAGGCTTAGTTCCAGACTTGGGTTTCTTCTCTTGAGCAGCAACCTTTTTGCCATTCTTTTTGAACTTCCCTTTCTTCCCTTTGCCCTTTTTCTTGAAACTAGTGATCTTATTGACCATCAACACTTGATGCTCCTTTTTGATTTCTACCTCCGCGGCCTTTAGCATCGCGAAGAGGTCAGGAATAGTCTTGTCCATCCCTTGCATATTATAGTTCATCACGAAGCCTTTATAGCTTGGTGGCAGTGATTGAAGAACTCTGTCAATGACACAATCAACTGGAAGATCAACTCCCAGCTGAGTCAAGTGATTATGATACCCGGACATTTTGAGTATCTGTTCACTGACAGAACTATTCCCTCCATTTTGCAGCTGTAGAACTTGTTGGAGACTTCATATCTCTCAACTCGGGCATTTGCTTGAAATATTTACTTCAACTCTTGAAACATCTCATATGCTCCATGACGTTCAAAACGTCTTTGAAGTCCTGATTCTAAGCCGTAAATCATGGCACACTGAACTATCGAGTAGTCATCATCTTTGCTCTGCCAGACGTTCTTAACGTCATCAGTAGCATCTGCAGCAGGCTTGGCACCCACCGGTGCTTCCAGGACGTAATTCTTCTGTGCAGCAATGAGGATAATCCTCAAGTTATGGACCCAGTCCGTGTAGTTGCTGCCATCATCTTTCACCTTAGCTTTCTCTAGGAACGCATTAAAATTCAAAGGAACGGTAGCACAGACCATTGATCTACAACAACATAGACATGCAAAATACTATCAGGTACTAAGTTCATGACAAATTAAAGTTCAATTAATCATATTACTTAAGAACTCCCACTTAGATAGACATCCCTCTAATCATCTAAGTGATCACGTGATCCAAATCAACTAAACCATTTCCGATCATCATGTGAGATGGAGTAGTTTTCAATGGTGAACATCACTATGTTGATCATATCTTCTATATGATTCATGCTCGATCTTTCGGTCTCAGTGTTCCAAGGCCATATGTGCATATGCTAGGCTCATCAAGTTTTATCCGAATATTCTGCGTGTGCAAAACTGGCTTGCACCCGTTGTATGTGAACGTAGAGCTTATCACACACGATCATCACGTGGTGTCTTGGCATGACAAACTGTAGCAATGGTGCATACTCACAAGAAAAAGGTCTCAGTTCCGCTTCAAGTGACTAGTCCCTTTGCAGTAGAAGCACTCAGTTTCAGGCTTAGGTCCAGACTTGTGTTTCTTCTCTTGAGCAGCAACCTTTTTGCCGTTCTTCTTGAACTTCCCTTTCTTCCCTTTGCCCTTTTTCTTGAAACTAATGATCTTATTGACAATCAACACTTGATGCTCCTTTTTTATTTCTACCTCCGCGGCCTTTAGCATCGCGAAGAGCTTGTGAATAGTCTTGTCCATCCCTTGCATATTATAGTTCATCACGAAGCCTTTATAGCTTGGTGGCAGTGATTGAAGAACTCTGTCAATGACACAATCAACTGGAAGATCAACTCCCAGATGAGTCAAGTGATTATGATAAACAGACATTTTGAGTATGTGTTCACTGACAGAACTATTCCCTCCATTTTGCAGCTGTAGAACTTGTTGGAGACTTCATATCTCTTAACTCGAACATTTGCTTGAAATATTAACTTCAACTCTTGGAACATCCCATATGCTCCATGACGTTCAAAATGTCTTTGAAGTCCCGATTCTAAGCCGTAAAGCATGGCACACTAAACTATCGAGTAGTCATCAGCTTTGCTCTACCAGACGTTCTTAACATCATCAGTAGCACCTGCAGCAGGCCTGGCACCCAACGGTGCTTCCAGGACGTAATTCTTCTGTACAGCAATGAGGATAATCCTCAAGTTATGGATCCAGTCCGTGTAGTTGCTGCCATCATCTTTCAACTTAGCTTTCTCTAGGAACACATTAAAATTCAAAGGAACGGTAGCATGGGCCATTGATCTACAACAACATAGACATGCAAAATACTATCAGGTACTAAGTTCATGACAAATTAAAGTTCAATTAATCATATTACTTAAGAACTCCCACTTAGATAGACATCCCTCTAATCATCTAAGTGATCACGTGATCCAAATCAACTAAACCATGTCCGATCATCACGTGAGATGGAGTAGTTTTCAATGGTGAACATCACTATGTTGATCATATCTTCTATATGATTCATGCTCGATCTTTCGGTCTCAGTGTTCCGAGGCCATATCTGCATATGCTAGGCTCGTCAAGTTTGACCCGAGTATTCTGCGTGTGCAAAACTGGCTTGCACCCGTTGTATGTGAACGTAGAGCTTATCACACATGATCATCATGTGGTGTCTCGGCACGACGAACTGTAGCAACGGTGCATACTCAGAGAGAACACTTGTACCTTGAAATTTAGTAAGGGATCATCTTATAATGCTACCAACGTTCTAAGCAAAATAAGATGCATAAAGGATAAACATCACATGCAATCAAAATATGTGACACGATATGGCCATCATCATCTTGTGCTTATGATCTCCATCACCGAAGCATCGTCATGATCTCCAACATCACCGGCGCGACACCTTGATCTCCATCGTAGCATCATTGTCATCTCGCCAACTATTGTAACTACGACTATCGCTACCGCTTAGTGATAAAGTAAAAAAATTACATGGCGATTGCATTGCATAAAATAAAGCGACAACCATATGGCTCCTGCCAGTTGCGGATAACTTTGTTACGAAACATGATCATCTCATACAACAATTTATATCACATCATGCTTGACCATATCACATCACAGCAAGCCCTGTAAAAACAAGTTAGATGTCCTCTAATTTGTTGTTGCAAGTTTTACGTGGCTGCTACGGGGTTCTAGCAAGAACCGTTCTTACCTACGCATCAAAACCACAATGATTTTTCATCAAGTGTGTTGTTTTAACCTTCAACAAGGACCGGGCGTAGCCACACTCAATTCAACTAAAGTTGGAGAAACACACACTCACCAGCCACCTATGTGCAAAGCACGTCGGTAGAAACCAGTCTCGCGTAAGCGTACGCGTAATGTCGGTCTGAGCCGCTTCATCCAACAATACTGCCGAATCAAAGTATGACATGCTGGTAAGCAGTATGACTATTATCACCCACAACTCTTTGTGTTCTACTCGTGCATATAACATCTACGCATAGACCTGGCTCGGATGCCACTGTTGGGGAACACGGTAATTTCAAAATATTTCCTACGATCATGCAAGATCTATCTAGGTGATGCATAGCAATGAGAGGGGAGAGTGTGTCCACGTACCCTCGTAGACCGAAAGCGGAAGCATTTAGTTAACGTGGTTGATGTAGTTGAACGTCTTCGCGATCCAACCGATCCAAGCACCGAAGGTACGACACCTCCGTGTTTAGCACACATTCAGCTCGGAGACGTCCCTCGTACTCTTGATCCAGTTGAGGCCGAGGGAGAGTTTTGTCAGAACGATGGCGTGGTGACGGTGATGACTAAGTTACCGGTGCAGGGCTTCGCCTAAGCAGTACGGCGATATGACCGAGGTGTGTATCTGTGGACGGGAGGCACCGCACACGGCTAAACAATTGTCAACTTGTGTGTTCTAGGGTGCCCCCTGCCCCCGTATATAAAGGAGCAAGGGGGGAGGCCAGCCGCCCCTGTAGGGCGTGCCCCAAGTAGGATTCCTACTAGGAATCCTATTCCTAGTAGGTTTCCAACTTGGGGAAGAAAGGGGGAAGGAAGGAGAGGGAGAGCGGGAAGGCAAGGGGGGCGCCGCCCCCCTTCCTTGTCCAATTCGGACTCAGGGGGAGGGGCGTGCAGCTTGCCTTGGCTGGCCCCTCTCTCTCTCCACTAGGGCCCATTGAGGCCCATTAGTTCCCCGGGGGGTTCCGGTAACCCTCCGGCACTCTGGTTTTATCCGAAACTTCTTCGGAACACTTCCGGTGTCCGAATATAGTCGTCCAATATATCAATATTTATGTCTCGACCATTTCGAGACTCCTCGTCATGTCCGTGATCACATTTGGGACTCCGAACAATCTTCGGTACAACATATCACATAAACTCATAATACAATCGTCATCGAACGTTAAGCGTGCGGACCCTATGGGTTTGAGAACTATGTAGACATGACCGAGACACGTCTCCGGTCAATAAACAATAGCGGAACCTGGATGCTGATATTGGTTCCTACATATTCTACGAAGATCTTTATCGGTCAAATCGCATAACAACATACGTTGTTCCCTTTGTCATCGGTATGTTACTTGCCCGAGATTCTATCGTCGGTATCTCAATATCTAGTTCAATCTCGTTACCAACAAGTCTCTTTACTAGTTCCGTAATACTTCATCCTGCAACTAATTCATTAGTCACAATGCTTGCAAGGCTTTTAGTGATGAGTATTCCGAGAGGGCCTAGAGATACATCTCCGAAACACGGAGTGACAAATCCTAATCTCGATCTATGCCAACCCAACAAACACCTTCGGAGACACCTGTAGAGCACTTTATAATCACCCTTTTTCATTGTGATGTCTGGTAGCACACAAAGTGTTCCTCCGGTATTCGGGAATTGCATAATCTCATAGTCCGAGGAACTTGTATAAGTCATGAAGAAAGCAGTAGCAATGAAACTAACTCGATCATAATGCTAAGCTAACGGATGAGTCATGTCCATCACATCATTCTCCTAATGATGTGATCCCATTCATCAAATGACAACACATGTCTATGGTTAGGAAACATAACCATCTTTGATTAACGAGCTAGTCTAGTAGAGGCATACTAGGGTCTATATGTGTTGTCTATGTATTCACACATGTACTAAGTTTTTGGTTAATACAATTCTAGCATGAATAATAAACATTTATCATGAATTAAGGAAATAAATAATAACTTTATTATTGCCTCTAGGGCATATTTCCTTCAGAGGGTACGTGGACACACTCTCCCGTCTCGTTGCTATGCATCTCCTAGATAGATCTTGCGTGAGCGTAGGAAATTTATTGAAATTGCATGCTACATTTCCCAACAGTGGCATCCGAGAAAGACCTATGTGTAGATGATATGCATGAGTAGAACACAAAGAGTTGTGGGTGGTGATAGTCATACTACTTACCACCAACGTCTTATTTTGATTCAGCGGTATTGTTGGATGAAGCGGCCCGGACCAACCTTACATGAGCACGTTCATGAGAGTGATTCCCCCGACAGACATGCAACTAGTTTTGCATAAAGGTGGCTAGCGGGTGTCTGTTTCTCCAACATTAGTTGAATCGAATTTGAATGTGGCCAGTCCTTGTTGAAGGTTAAACAACAAACTTGACGAAACACTGTTGTGGTTTTGATGCGTAGGTAAGAACTGTTCTTACTAGAAGCCCGTAACAGCCATGTAAAACTTGCAACAACAAAGTAGAGGACGTCTAACTTGTTTTTGCAAGGCATGTTGTGATGTGATATGGTCAAGGCATGATGTGATATACATTATTGTATGAGATGACCATGTTTTGTAGAAGTTATCGGCAACTGGCAGGAGCCTTATGGTTGTCGCTTTATTGTATCAAATGCGAACGCCATGTAATTGCTTTACTTTATCACTATGCGTTAGCGATAGTTGTAGAAGCAATAGTTGGCAAGACGACCACGACGCTACGATGGAGATCAACGTGTCAAGCCGGTGATGATGGAGATCATGACGGTGCTTTGGAGATGGAGATCAAAGGCACAAGATGATGATGTCCATATCATGTCACATATTTTGATTGCATGTGATGTTTATCTTTTATGCATCTTATTTTGCTTAGTACGGCGACAACATTATAAGACGATCCCTCACTAAAATTTCAAGGTATAAGTGTTCTCCCCGAGTGTGCACCGTTGCGAAAGTTCTTCGTGCTGAGACACCACGTGATGATCGGGTGTGATAGGCTCTACGTTCACATACAGCAGGTGCAAGACAGTTTTGCACATGCGGGATAGTCGGGTTAAACTTGATGAGCCTAGCATGTACAGACATGGCCTCGAAACACTAGAGACCGAAAGGTCGAACATGAATCATATAGTAGATATGATCAACATAGAGATGTTCACCATTGAAGACTAATCCATCTCACATGATGATCGGACATGGTTAAGTTGATTTGGATCATGTATCATTTAGATGACTTGAGGGATGTCAATCTAAGTGGGAGTTCTTAAATAATTTGAGTAATTTAACTTTAATTTATCATGAACTTAGTCCTGATAGTATTTGCAAACTATGTTGTAGATCAATAGCTCGCGTTATAGCTCCCTATGTTTTTTGATATGTTCCTAGAGAAAAATAAGATGAAAGATGATAGTAGCAATGATGCAGATTGGGTCCGTGATATGAGGATTATCCTCATTGCTGCATAGAAGAGTTATGTCCTTGATGGACCGCTAGGTGACAGACCTATTGCAGGAGCAGATGTAGACGTTATGAATGTTTGGCAAGCTCGATATGATGACTACTTGATAGTTTAGTGCGCCATGCTTTAAGGCTTAGAACCGGTACTTTAAAAACATTTTGAACACCATGGAGCATATGAGATGTTCCAAGAGTTGAAATTGGTATTTCAGACTCATGTCCATGTCAAGAGGTATGAGACCTCTGACAACTACTTTGCCTACAAGATGGAGGAGAATAGCTCAACCAGTGAGCATGTATTCAGAATGTCTGAGTACTACAATCGCTTGAATCAAGTGGGAGTTAATCTTCCAGATAAGATAGTGATTGACAGAGTTCTCTAGTAACTATCACCAACCTACTAGAACTTTGTGATGAACTATAATATGCAAGGGATGACGAAAATGATTCCCGAGCTCTTCGCGATGCTGAAATCGATGAAGGTAGAAATCAAGAAAGAGCATCAAGTGTTGATGGTTGACAAGACCACTAGTTTCAAGTAAAACGGCAAGGGAAAGAAAGGGAACTTCAAGAAGATTGGCAAGCAAGTTGCCACTCCCATGAATAAGCCCAAAGCTAGATCTAAGACTGAAACTGAGTGCTTGCACTGCAAAGGGAATGGTCACTGGAAGCGGAACTACCCCAAATACTTGGCGGATAAGAAGGATGGCAAAGTGAACAAAGGTATATTTGATATACAGATTATTGATGTGTACCTTACTAGTGTTCGTAGTAGCCCCTGGGTATTTGGTACCGGTTCAGTTGCTAAGATTAGTAACTCGAAACAGGAGTTGCAGAATGAACAGAGACTAGTTAAGGGTGAGGTGACGATGTGTGTTGGAAGTGATTCCATGGTTGATACAATCACCATAGCACACTCCCTCTACCTTCAGGATTAGTGTTGAACCTAAAATAAATGTTATTTGGTGTTTGCTTAAGCATGAATATGATTAGATCATGTTTATTGCAATACGGTTATTCATTTAAGTCAGAGAATAATTGTTGTTCTATTTACATGAATAAAGCCCTCTGTGGTCATACACCCAAGGTGAATGGTTTATTGAATCTCGATCGTAGTGATACACATATTCATAATATTGATGCCAAAAGATGCAAAGTTAATAATGATAGTGCAACATACTTGTGGCACTGTTGTTTAGGTCATATCTGTGTAAAGCACATGAAGAAACGCCATGTAGATGGAGGAGAATATTTTCGGGAAGGGTCTATGTGTATCACTACGGTAATGCACATCATGATAAGCCTTGCAAGCAATCTGATTAATGAGTTAGTTGCGGGATGATGCATTACAGAATGAGTAAAGAGACTTACCGGTAATGAGATTGAACTAGGTATGAAGATACTGATGATCGAATCTCGGGCAAGTAACATACTGATGACAAAGGGAATAACATATTTTGTCATTACGGTTTGACTGATAAAAATCTTCGTAGAATATGTAGGAACCAATATGAGCATCCAGGTTCCGCTGTTGGTTATTGACCGGAGAGGTGTCTCGGTCATGTTTACATAGTTCTCGAACCCGTAGGGTCCGCACGCTTAACGTTCGATGACGATTTTGTGTTATATGAGTTATGTGATTTGGTGATAGAATGTTGTTTGGAGTCCCAGATGATATCATGGACATGACGAGGAATCTCGAAATGGTCGAGAGGTAAAGATTCATATATAGGATGATAGTATTTGGACACCGAAAGTGTTCCCGGGGTATCAGCACTACAAAAAAAATACACTTCCGTGATGATACGTGTTTGTCATAGTAGGTCACGTTTTTTGTCATGCATGTACATCCATGACGATTTTTTGACAGAATCAAGATAGTCATACCCGTGCTGTCGTAGAAGTGTTCCATGACTTTACCAAAATTATCATCATGAAAGTGTCCACTTCCATGACGATAAATCGCGCGTCATAGAAGTGCTTTCGTCAAGGGTGACCGACATGTGGCATCCACCGTAACGGGTCGCCGTTAAGCTATCGGGTCCGGTTTTGGACCCGATAACCTGCTAACAGCCACGACCAGTGGGTATTTTCCACGTGTAAATTTCTCATTGGCCAGAGGAACCACGTGTCAGTACCCGAAAAGGACAGATGTCAGCCGCCCAATGGACAGGAGGCGCCTGTGATACGTCGACACATGGCAAAGCCCAACAACGACCCATTTAGGTTAAAAAGGCTGGCCCAGTCAAAATTAGCGGGCTGGCCGGCCTGCTTACGACGACCTATTCGCAGTTAAGGCCCATACGACTATTCTCAAATCGACCCGTCAACGACCCGTTCTAAACTTTTCAACATCGCGGCCCATGGCCACTTCTGGCCCGTTAACAGGCCACTAAGTATTTGGGTCGAATTACGACCCAGTGTGTTTCCGGCCTATTAAAGTTCCTGCTTCATTTGGGCCCATTTTTTGGCCCTTGAAATTTTGGCCCATAAACGACCCTCAAGGATTTGGGTCATATTCGGCCATGTCTGATGTTCGGCCTGTTAGAGGCCCACTGTAGATTTGGGCCACTTCCAGCCTGTTCTGACATTCGGCCTGTTAGAGACCCACTGTAGAATTGGGCGACTTCCAGCCTGTTGTGACATTTGGCCTGTTAGAGGCCCACTGTAGATTTGGGCTACTTTCAGCCTGTTGTGACATTCGGCATGTTAGAGGCCCACTGTAGATTTGGGCCACTTCCAGCGTGTTGTGACTTTTGGCCTGTTAACGTCGAACGAAATCCATGGGTCATATATGGCCCAATGTCACATCGGGCCTATTAACAACCCATATAAAACTGATACTAATCAAGCTCGACAGAACTTCTGGCCTGTTAGAGGCCCATGTAGTAGGTCGCCGCATTTTCGGCCCGTCGGAATTTCATCCTGTGAACGATCCGCATTGTAAATGGGCCAACACAAGTTGAGATACATTTCGGCCTGCTAATGGCCAGTGTGTTATTTGGCACAATCAAGGCCCAATCTCAATTTCGGCCTATTAAAGGCCCGTGTTACTTATGGGCTCGAGACATTTACAAATGTTAACAGTCTATTGTTCTGAGGGCCCAAATTATGTTTAGGCCTGTTAAAGGCCCACTAGGTGCACAAGCCTACCAAAAATATGAAAGCTTATGCTGATTTAGGCCCAGATATATTTAGTGGGCTACATACAAATTACGACCCATAATCATTTTTAGCCCATTTGGAATGGGCCTAACAGATGTTGGGACATTGGGCTCCTACACTATACAAAAATAGCGTCATAATTTGTACAGCCTTTGGCAGCACGATAAATGTTGTATCACAACAAAATTCCAGCCATACAACAAAAGGCCTGTTGGCATAAAGTTTATAGTCCTTGCAGACAAAAGCACCATCAAATGTATAGAAGCACATATCATTTGACCTAAGTGCTAATGTTTGAGGCTGTAGAATCTGATGGAGCAGCATGATCATCCCCTTTTTTCGCCATTGCTCTTGAACAATGAAACAAATGTCTGATAGTCTGGTTTCAAAACAATTCATATCTTGATGACATTTGTCAACCACTATTGTTGTTTCCGAAACAACGTCCATCAGGGATTGGACTTGTGGCTGGAGCACATATATATCACTCTGTCTTGCCGGAAGATTTTGTTCAGTAGGCGATTTGGTTGAGGTTACCTTGCCAACCAACCCAGAATTACGCAGGAAGGTGCTTTGTGCACTGTTAGTGGAGAGATACTGACGCACTGCAGCAAGAGGTGACATTGTGCCTGTGGTAGCCTCGTCACCTTCAGGTGGTTGTGGCTATTCAATCATTTGTCCAATAGCTTGCTGAAAGTTTGAGCATCTAGATTAGTGTACCAGATAAGTTACTAATGAGACAAAAACAAACAAAGTAGGTTTCACGTTTATACATAACTTATTTTGGTGAACTACTGTAATACATTAGCATGTATTGTCATGCCAACTACATAATAAAATCACTTTCGGAACATATGTCCATGTAGCATGCTTATTGTATTTTCTATTTCCTCACATTCGTTGACATGTAAGGATAAAGAGACATGGTTTAAAGTAGGAGTTAAATGAACACGTAGCTGTTAAATGAACACGTCACAATAACAAGCAGTTCAAAGGCAAGAGGAGTAAGGACTTACAACAACGGCTTGAACTGGTGTGCTCATGCCCTTCATCTAGCTGGTGTGGTAATCCTTGAAGATTTGCACTGCATTCGGTTCAGGTTCTTTTTGGTCCGCACGGGTTTTCCTCTGTATTTGGAATAAGTCAATATAGATACGATAATATTGCGCAGAAAAAAGAAGGAAGTAACAACTACTTACAAGAGCCTCACAGTGTGCAATATAGCTACGAGACCCTGTTGTCTATTGGAATTTCACTTTAGAACGGTTGGTCTTGTTCTTCAAACAGTTAGCCTAGAAGAAGATACACTTGTAAGGCACATACGTAAATACAAGTTCAATATGTGATCTGATCAAATACATATACCCTACCTGATACTTTGGATCAGACCAGTGTTTAACAAGGGCTGCCCAGTCTTCATCTGTAATACATTCCACTGGAGATGTTTGGGCGATTTCATTGTTAGCCTTGCCTTCAAAGTGAGTTTTTCTAAGGTGATACCGACACTGTCGCAGAGCAGACTGAAAAACATGAGAGCATGCTTGTTTAGTTGCATCATCTTTTGGATCCAACTTGAACCTCATCTGTTGAAAAAAGAATGTGAGTCTTATTAGGAGGAAGCCAGAAAGTATGGGACAGAGCAAGACAATATTACAAATTGCGATGAATAACATTACTGATGGATAAATGGTCAAGGAAGGTGTTCAACTCGGTATCGTCTTTCTCATTCCTGTACTGGATCCATGTTGGGAGGATACGTGCATGACACCTAACGGCAACGGCTGCCTCTGATACTAACTTGGCTGACTCTGTAGCATCACGTGGCCTTTTTAAACCTGCCTCAAGATGGATCTCCATTCTTCCTCCTTTAGATTTTGTTAATCTGTCAAGCATTATCCCTGATGTCTGTTTCTGCTTGCGCCGTGGTGCTAGTTCAACAACAAATATGGAAAATGTTAGTGCACATCAAACTGTGAGAGTACATATAAAGGAGCATGCAACTGCAACTTGACTCGGTCAGGTACCGTCTTGGTGTTGATGCTCATGAGGCTCATCTGATCTTGCCAAGTCCTGTTTGTGTCAGTAGTGCTTCGGAAGTAGTGTTAGGTGTGAAGGAATCTTGGGAACTGTCCAATTGGGGAGCAAGTGAACGAGTAACTCGTTGAGATGCCAGTACAGTTGAAGCGGATGCTACAGCTGGTGGAGCAGGTGATACTGTGTTTGTAGATTTAGCCGATGGACTTGGACCTTCTATTGCACTATAAGTACCAGCAGAATCTCGAGGGCAGATCCTTTTCCGTTGCACCCGACGGTAATAGCATTCCCTACTATATTCTTTTCCTTGCTCTTTATTGACTTTGCCATGTCAAGACGTACCCACAACACAAAAGAATAAAATCACTCTTCGGAACTCATTGATGCATGATACAGACAAGCAATACTTTGATGTAAGACAATCGTATGAGGATGGAATATAAGAAAAACAGGACGACATGACATATTCACAGCTCCGATGTGTAAACTAAGCAGAAGGATTTTCAAGAAAATAGAAGTAATGCAAGCTAGACACCATATGAAAGATGCAACCAATATCACTCTGCCAAGTTAAAAGTATCTTGTCATAAGTGGCATTTCAAAAAATTAGAAGCAGTACAACCTAGAAATCAATGCAAGACGCAACCACTATCAAACTGCTATGTTAAAAGTGCCCAATCATGTGTAACTGATGCGGGATACACAACAACAGTACTTTGATGTAAGAACATGGTATGATAGATAGATGCAGTGTATTCTAGACACAAAAAGGCATGTCATATGCACATGTATAACATATATACTCAGCAGGTGCAATTTAATCAAAATAGAAGAAATACAGGCTAGACAACATATGCAATTATCACACTATCAACTTAGAGCAAGCACGTGCGATGGTGGAGTACGGGAGATGAACTCATCATGTAGACTTAGGACTTCAACTACATTAGCAGTAGTAGTGGCAAATCTAGAGAGTCTCTGTTTGCGTCGGTCTGGAGGACCACCTAGTCAAAACCACAAGAAGATGAATAAAATTAGCTCCGCAAACTGGTTGGTGCAGATACAGATGAACACTACTTTGATGTAAGGCAAGCGCATGATAGGAGGATGGAATATATACAAAAAAGGACAACATTGCATATTCACAGGTATGATAGGAGGACGAAATATGTATGAAAAACAGTAACCAGAAGACATTTCAACAAAATAAGAAATGAAAGCTAGGCACCATATGAGCATGCAACCAATATCACTCAATCAGGTAAAAAGTGTCTCGTCGTAAGTGCCATTTCAAGAAATTAGAAGCAGTAGAATCTAGAAGACAATGCAATATGCAACCTACATCACACTCCCAAGTTAAATGTGTCTTATGGGTAAGTGATTGTTGCAGGTATAAGTTGTAAGCTACACAGATGCAATTCAACAAAATCAGAGGCAATACAAACTAGACATCATACGAAACACACAACCACATATAATAGTGCCAAGTTAGAGCAAACACCTATGCTGGTGGAGTAGGGGAGATGTGCTCATCATCTACACATCTACGTTGACTGTCTAGCCTTGCGTTGTCTTGCGAATCTTGTTGGGAGGATGGCAGAGTAAAATCTGCAGGGACCCTCCATTTTAGTTGCTCCGAAGGACCACCATCATCCAATGCCTTATCAATTTCCTTCCGCTTTATTGATTTTGCATTGTGAGGTCAAACCGACAAGAAAAAGGAACAAAATTCGCTCACCAGAACTCATTCATGCATGATACTGACAAACACTACTCTGATGAAAGACAAAGTCATGATACGAGGATGGAATATGTACGAAAAACAGGACGGCGTGACATATTCACACCTATGATGTGATAACTAAGCAGAAGGCATTTCAACAAATTAGAAGCACTGCAAGCTAGACACCATATGAAAGATGCAACCAATATCACTCTGCCAAGTTCAAACTATCTGGTGTTTCAACAAATTAGAAGCAGTAAATGCTAGAAATCATATGCAAGACGCAACCAATATCAAAGTGGTGACTTAAAGCTGCCTTATTGATAATCCCCAAGTGCAAGGAATCATCATAGCAATTTCCAAAGGTGGAAGTGATAAGCATGGAGTGTCGAACCCACAAGGAGCTAAAGGTAAGATCAATATTCTCTCAAGTCCTATCTGCCATTGATACGACTCTATGTACACCGAACGTTTGCTTCCAACTAGAAACGAGATAAAAAACTACGTTGTGGGTATGAAGAGGATAACTTTGCATGATATCGGGGAGCTAGAATATAAATTAGGTGTTGTATCATAAAATTATAATATATTACTAAATATTATAAATAGCGGGTGTGGAATAATGATGTGTCAGTGTGCGGAATTATCCTAGGCAATTGTTAACAAGACCGGTAGTCGTCATTGCAATTTCATATGAGGGAGAGGCATAAGCTAACATACTTTCTCTTCTTGGATCATATGCACTTATGATTGGAACACTAGCAAGCATCCGCAGCTACTAAACATTATTAAGGTAAAACCCAACCATAGCATTAACATATCAAGTCCCCTTTATCCCATACGCAACAACCCCCTTACTCGGGTTTATGCTTCTGTCACTCAAGCAACCCACTATAAGCGAATCATGAACATATTGCAACACCCTACAGCGGGAATCCCTCACGCTTGCACGACACGGAGGGCACAATAGGACAACACCAAAATAAAACATACAACTCATGCCAATCTAGATCATCAATCAACCCAAAGACAAAGGATATCTACTCAAAACATCATAGGATGGCAACACATCATTGGATCGTAATATGTGGCATAAACACCATGTTCAAGTAGGGATTACAGCAGGGTGCGGGAGAGTGGACCGCGTAAAAGAGATGAGGATGGTGATGGTGATGGTGATGTTGATGAAGACGATCATCACGGCGATGATTCCCCTCCCGATGGCACTCCAGCGCCACCGACAGAGAGGAGGAGAGGTTCTCCCCCTTGTGCTTCCTCCTCCATGCCCCCTGGATGGGGAGAGGTTCCCCCTCTTGTCCTTGGCCTTCATGGCGATGATGGCCCCTACGAGATCCTTCCCTATGGCCTCCGGTGATGATGGCCCCCTCCGGCAGGGTGCCAGAGAGGGCCTAGATTGATTTCTCGTGGCTACAGAGGCTTGCAGCGGCGGAACTTCCGATCTAGGTTAGTTTCTGGAGGTTTGGGCATTTATAGGAGAGGTTAGCGTCGAGGACAAGTCAGGGGTCCCCACGGGGAGTCCACGAGGCACAAAGGCGCGCCCCAGGGGGGTGGGGGCACCCTCCACCCTCGTGGGCCCCTCGGGACTCCCCTCTAGTAGATTTTTGTTCCAGTATTTTTTATATTTTCCAAAAAAATCTCCGTTGATTTTTAGCGCATTCTGAGAACTTTTATTTCTGCACAAAAACACCACCACGTAGTTCTGCTGAAAACAGCGTCAGTCCGGGTTAGTTCCAATCGAATCATACCAAAATCATATAAAACTATTGTAAACATGGCATGAATACTTCATAAATTATAGATACGTTGTAGACGTATCAGCATCCCCAAGCTTAATTCCTGCTCGTCCTCGAGTAGGTAAATGATAAAAGAAATAATTTATGAAGTGTGAATGCTAGCAAGTGCTTAAGTTTGATCAATGATAGTTTCAATCACTTTTTCTAGCATCATTATATATCATAACAGTAGCTCAACTTATAAAACTTCTCATGATCAAGTAACAAGCTATTCACATGTTAAAGTATAGACCATAAACTTTCTTGAAAACTAACAAACCATGCTCTTAGTCATCAAACAATTGCAATTCATCTTATTTTCGAGAAGGGTCTATGTAAGAGCTTTGATTCAGCAAACTCCACATACTCAACTATCATTTAATCTTTCACAATTGCTAACACTCATGTGATATTATGGGTTCAAAGTTTTAATCGGACACAGAGAAAGATAGGGGCTTATAGTTTCGCCTCCCAACCTTTTACCTCAAGGGTAATGTCAACAATAATAATTTATGAAAACCTACATCCAAGTGGGTATATATATACAGACCGCTCCAACACAAAGTGCTTGTCAAAGGAAAAGTGTAAAAAGGAATGGTGATGATCACCATGACTCTTGTATAAGGGTAGAAGATAAAAGTAAAAGATAGGCCCTTCGCAGAGGGAAGGAGAGGTTGTCATGCACTTTTATGGTTGGATGCACAAAATCTTAATGCAAAAGAACGTCACTTTATATTGCCGCTTGTGATAAAGACCTTCATTATGCAGTCTATTGCTTTTATTTCTTCCCTATCACAATTCATATAAAGCTTATTTTCTTTGCACTAATAGATCATACATATTTAAGGAGCAATTTTTGTTGCATGCACGATGGCAACTTACTTGAAGGATCTTACTCATTCCATAGGTAGGTACGATGGACTCTCATGGCAAAACTGGTTTAAGGGATGTTTGGAAGCACAAGTAGTATCTCTACTTGGTTCAAAGAATTTGGCTAGCATGAGAGGGAAAGGCAAGCCCAACATGTTGGATGATCCAAGACAATATAATGTTTTGGATATAGGAAAACATAACCCATTAAGTTGTCTTCCTTGTCCAACACCAACCTTTTAGCAAGTCATATTTTAATGAGTGCTCACAATTACAAAATATGTCCAATATAGTATATTTATATGTGAAATCTCTCTTCCTTCAATATTCTTTCATGAATTCTTCAAGTGATCAATTCTGCATTTGCTAACTTTCAATAAGTTTACTACCTATACTTATTATGTGTGAAGTCATTACTCCCCATGTTATAAGCATATGAAACATATATATAAATTCATATCTATGATATTCAATTCGTTCAACCATTTACTCATAGGATATACGTGAAGCACGTGAGTAAATGACAAAGTACTCCAAAAAGATATAAGTGAAGAACAATGAGTAGTAAAATAATTAACTAGCCATGGGAGGATTCTTTTTCATTCAAGATTTAAGATCCAATGATTTTATTCAAACAGCAAGTAAAATTGAAAATACGCTCCAAGCAAAACACATATCATGTGACGAATAAAAATATAGCTCTGAGTAAGGTATACCGATAGTTTTGAAGACGAAAGAGGGGACGCCTTCCGGGGCATCCCCAAGCTTAGGCGCTTAAATCTTCCTTGAATATTACGTTGGGGTTCCTTGGGCATCCCCAAGCTTAGGGTCTTTCCACTCCTTATTCTCCTCATATCGATATCCCACCCAAAACTTGAAAACTTCAATCACACAAAACTTAACGGAACTTCGTGAGATGGGTTAGTATGATAAAGAGTAAACCATTCACTTTGGTACTATCAAAGAAAAGATTCATAATTTTTTGTCACACAATGCCTACTGTACCATATCATTTCTACAATTTATATGGAGAAATATAAGCTATAGAAACTAGAAAACAAGCAAACTATGCATTGAGAACAGAATCTGCCAGAAACAGAATAGTCTGTAATGATCTGAACAACAACCATACTTCTGCTACTCCAAAAATTATGAAATAAATTGGTGGACATGATTAATTTTTCTATTAATCTTCTGCAAAAAGAATCAACTCAAAAGAGCTCTTCTGTATAAAATGACAGCTAATCTCGTGAGCGCAAAGTTTCTGTTTTTTACAGCAAGATCACATTAAGTTTCACCCAAGTCTTCCCAAAGGTCTTACTTGGAACTTTTTATTGAAACAAAATCTATAAAACATGATTAATACAGTAGCTTAATCATGTGGACACACGAAAACCGTAAGGGTAATGTAACATCCCAAATTTCCAATTTGGCATGTTATACATAGATCATCCATGCATAGCATATTTCATTGTTTTTTTCGTTTGCAATCCTCGAAATCCTAAGCAACTCAAGGACCCTCGGAGAGAGTTGGGGATTTTCCGTTTTTCATCTTTGAGTTTTATCAAATAATGAAGAAGAGGATTCTGATTTTAATTATTTTCTCTTCGGAAAATATTTCATTTCAAATAAATAAATGAGGGGAGATAATATGACTTCTCCAAAATAATTGAAATATCGGAGGAAAAATATTAAAATCATTTTTGGGTTTTTGACTTTATTCAGAATTTATTTGTCCTAGAAAAAGATTGCATTTTAGGGGCCAAGAAAAGTTCATCTCTTTCTAAATATTTCATTTAGACGGAGAAAACTTGTTTTGGAATTTTTAGATTTTTATTTATTTTTCTAGGATTTTTCTAAGTCGGCGGAATGTTTAAAAAAAAACCCGCTCCCGACCGAGTCAAAGGCCCAGCCAGGCCGGCCCGCATCGCCGCCGCCTCCCCGCGCGCGCCGCCATGCGCCGCACGAACGCCGAGGGGAGTTCGAGTCGGACTCCTCCCCGGGCGCCCCCTTCCCCAAGCCGGAGCAGCCCCCTCCTTAAATACCGCCGCCCCACCGCCTCACCGCCACCCCGCCACCACCCGCCGCCCCGCCGCCTCACCGCCACCCCGCCACCACCCACCACTACCGCCGCC
>NC_041391.1:415723981-415732193 GCF_002162155.2 Triticum dicoccoides | reverse complement strand
CCAAGCCGCCGCCGCTGTCTCCCGCGCCGCCGCCGCCCCTTGCCGAGCCCCGCCGGAGCCGCCCGCCCCGCCGGACGACCTCGCCGGAGGTACCCGCCCCGCCGCCGGTTTTTTTTAAGAAAAATCCTTCATTTTTTTAGGAAACCCTAGTTCATTTTTTTATAGATCGGTTTTATTTCTTCGGTTTATTTACTTAGAGAGCGTTCGCTCGTCCGTTTGTTTTAACGAACGTGTTCATCGTTTAGTTTTTGCTAACGAACGTTCGTTTGTTTAGCCGTTCGTCGTTTTCTTTTATCGGATTTATTCCGCGATTATTCAGATCACAATTTTTGATCCGATGTTCGAACCTGTTTATCTTTTCGCTCGTTTATCGGAATCAGGCGATTCAAGCGCCTGGAGTTTCATCTCGAAACCCTCTTTCCGAATAATCAACTCAAACAAGTTTTTATCTCTGTAAAATTTGACCCTAGTTCAGATTAGTAAACGGATCTTATTTCTTTCGCCGTTTGAGTTTCGTTGCTCCGTTTGATTTGATTCTTTTTGCAAACCGGAGTTCTTAAGTTGAACTCTCCGGTCAAACTCTTTTATTCGGAGTTCTACTTGTGCATCTTTGTTTGTTGCTTATGTATGTTATTGTTTGTTTGCGATAGAATTCCCGGAGTGCGAAGCGTGTTACTACGAGTCTCTAGGATTCACGGATCGTCAGCAAGGCAAGTAACACATTGATCATACTCTTTTCATACCCAGATTTTATGCATTAGTTTCAATCCTCAAACATTGCATGACTAGGATGTCTTTAACATGTGGGTTTTGGGAAGTAGTTGGTGAGGTAGAACCTATTACCCTATTATTATAAAACCCTTGGGAGTTATTTCTGTGTTATGCTTATATTGCCATGCTATTCTCGTATACGTGGATTGGGTTTGAGTGATTTCCATGACAGATGTGAGCTTGTTAATTAATGGTTTACTTAAGGTGGCAACTTTAATACACATCTGGGTGGATTGAGGCACCTGGGGTATCCAGTGATTGCCTGTTTTATTTTTGGAAATCCTGGGGTTACCGTGTGATTCTCCTATGGACCGCCACCCAGGCTGGAACCGAGTCTATTCATGCTAGAAACTTCCGTGTGCAGCCACAAGCTATTATGGGCTCTAGCATAGTTGAGTAAGTTACGTGAAGCTCTTGAAGAGGTGGATCAGCAGGTAGTGGGTTTGTTGGTTTGGTATGGTCTGCCCGGAGTACAAAGTTAATGTTTCTGAAAGTCTGTGTCTCGGTCATCCGTTTCTCAAACACCATGTAGTGCGAGAAATCCAACGGAGGCGATCGAGTCTTGTGGGGAAAAGTGCGCAAACCTCTGGAGAGTGTACAATCAAATCATGGTTAGCCGTGTCCCTGGTTATGGACAATTCTGAGTATCTAGTACTTGAGTATTCACATGTATCTCAACACTCTTAATTAATATTCTTGGGATGTTAACTATTTTAATTGGGATCATTGAGTTGGGGTTACCTTCTCAAATGATGTTTCAACCACCATGATAGATAGATTAAAATTATATTCCATTGTTGTAGGAAAAAAATTGGCTTTTCGCAAAAACATGTAACCATAGAGCTTTCCACCAGCCAAATATGCATGTAGTGGTAGCATTACTCTGTTATTGCTCTTTTGTGTTACATTGCCAGCATATTCCATGTGCTGACCCGTTCTCGGGCTGCAACGTATTATGTTGCAGACTTTTCAGACGAGGAGTAAGGTTCGATAGGTCGTTGCCGTGCAGCTCAGCTATGCCGTTGGAGTTGATGGAATCACTTTATCTTCCAAGCCTTCCGCTGTTATCGCATTAGATGGCCTTAAGCCATATTATTGTAATAAGTTCTCTTTTGAGACATTCGATGTAATAAGTGTGTGATTGCTACTCTGTTATAAATCCTTCGAGTACTGTGTGTCAGCATTACCGATCCAGGGATGACACGGAAGCACAGAGACTTGACCATCTGAGGTCGGGTCGCTACAAGATGGTATCAGAGCACACGCTGAGTGTAGGACACGACCACTAAGATAAACCATAGGCCACTCTTCTCTACTCATTTCTGACTCCTCTCCATTTTCCACTCTTTAGGATGAAGGAGATGAAGAACAAGTTTGCACAACCGGATGAAGACACACCTTTTGGACGCCACTTGAAGGAAGTCACTAGGTACTTGAATATTGGAATACCAAGCTTCACCGGGACGTACAATGCCACTTTACTGGAAGAAGAGCGCTGGATGATTCAAGTACGAGTTCCAGGAAGGACATTCTCGCCAACTTCCAAACCCATAGAGTTTTCTTTCGAAGCACCCACTTGGAGCCTTGGCAAGAGTATGGCAGCTCATATTACCATGGGACGCATTGGAGAAATCTACAACAGGGAGCTTAAGGACACCACCTATCAAATATGTGGGTGCCGAGATGAACAATGGGAGATGGTCAGCACCAGGAAGGATAGATCTGTCGCAGCTTTTATCCAGGAGCAAAACCAGCACATTCGACGTCAGGAGAACCAGATGTGCGCATACATGATGGAGTTGAAGAAGGCGAAAACTAGGATCATCAAGCTGGAGGAAGAACTCAAGTTCACACGCGATGGATATGAGGAGGAAATCAAGACCCTATTGGAGAAGAATGACGACCTAGTCGAGAAGATGGGAATCTTCATGGGAGGACTAGCCCCGAGAAAAGAGGAAGGAGGTCCCACTTGTCCGGACAACTACATCATCATCGACGACACCGATTTAGACCCAAGTGATGATGACTACGAAGATGAAGCCGGAGCTGACATCATGGAGTCTTCCACCGATCAAAATTTCTAGATGACCACCATATAATAGTAGTATTCCCCCATGTAACTAGTAGTAGTTGAGCATGTTTGCGATAGTCCTAGACCGTTTTGTATGCCCTTGCTTGATTGATTGAATGAATGCTTGTGTTTGCCTCATATGCATATGGGTAGTGTTTCTCCCCTAGATCTTTTTTTTCTATTCTAATCTCTTCCATCTAAACCCATCAGATGCCTCCGAGAAGAGACCCCGATTTTGTTTTCCCACCAGAGATCACCCAATTGATCCAACAGCAGAATGCCTTGATGCAATTGCTAGTTCAGAACCAGGGCAATGCCAACAACAACAACGCCAAGAACAACCCGCCGCCAGTGGATAACCTCGCCCGTTTCTTAAGGTTACAGCCGCCGGTGTTCTCCAGTAGTATCGAGCCAATAGTTGCAGATGATTGGCTACGCCATATTGGAAGGGAGTTAACTACCGCAGGATGCACAGATGCTGAGAAGGTGCGTTTTGCCGCACACCAACTGGATGGACCTGTAGCAGCATGGTGGGAGAATTTCACAGCCACCTATCCTATCGACACTGTCACATGGGCTCAGTTTTAGCAGGCTTTTCGTACTGCCCATGTCTCGACTGGAGCTATGCAGATGAAGTAGCGTGAGTTTTGCAATTTACGCCAGGGGAACCGTACCGTTGGCCAGTACATGGATGAGTTTAGCAAGTTATCACGCTATGCCCCTGATGATGTGGCCACAGATGCCGCGAAGCAGGAGAAGTTTATGGAAGGGCTAAATGATGAGATGAGCATGCAGTTGATGGTAGCAACCTTCAACAACTACCAGGAGTTGGTAGATAAGGCTCTAATGATTGAAGGAAAGCAGCAGCAAATTGAGAGCCGAAAGAGGAAGTATGGACAAGGGAAATATAACTCAAGAGCTCACCAGAAGCCTCGTTTAACCCCGAGCTCGGGAGGACTTGTTCATAATCATGGAGGTCATAATCATACTGGAGGAGGATCACATAATCATAATGGTGCGAAGAACGGGAATGGGAACGGAGCTAACAATAATCAGAATCGTTCTAACCCATCTACACCCGCAAAGAGGGACTTAAGTCAAGTCGTTTGCTACAAGTGCGGGAAGACAGGGCACTATGCCAATGACTGCTCTGAAGGAAAGAATGGAAATGGAAATGGGAGCGCTGGGAAGAAGCCCAAGCCATTCAACAGAGGACAAGTGAACCACGTTAACGTGGAGGAAGTTGAAGAGCAGCCGGACGCGGTAATAGGTAAGTTTTTGGTTCAGTCATTTACCGATGTTGTTCTTTTCAATACTGGTGCATCGCATTCATACATATCAAGGGGATTTGTGGAAAAGTTCAAGTTACCAACCCAAACCCTTAGGACCCCTCTTTTAGTGAGCTCGCCTGGAGCAGAGTACATGGCTAGCAGATGGTGCACCCAGATACCCCTAATCATTGGCACGCATGTTTTTCCGTCTGACCTAATCATCTTGGAGTCGCAAGGTTTGGATGTGATATTAGGTATGGACTGGATGTCAAAGTATGGAGGAAGTATTGATTGTGCTAGTAAGTCAATTTATCTTACCACCCCGGAGGGAAAAAATTATTAAGTATGTATCTAGGCATGTGCCTAGGAGGAGCCAAGTAAACGCCATCACGGGAGTTGTACAGGAGGAAGTACCGGTAGTGAAGGATTTTCCGGATGTTTTTCCTGAAGAGTTACCAGGTATGCCACCGGATAGAGACATCGAGTTTTTGATAGAGCTATTGCTAGGTACAGGGCCAATATCCAAGAGACCCTATCGGATGCCAGCAAATGACCTGGAGGAAATTAAGAAGCAAATCAAAGAATTGTTGGAGAAAGGTTACATTTGTAGAAGTTCATCACCTTGGGGAGCCCCAGTACTTTTGGTGGAGAAGAAGGATAAATCCCTGAGGATGGTTGTTGATTACCGAGCTCTGAATGAAGTAACGATAAAGAACAAGTATCCCTTACCGATGATTAATGATCTGTTTGATCAGTTACAAGGAGCTAAGGTGTTTTCCAAGATTGATCTACGATCAGTATACCATCAGTTGAAGATCCGAGAGAAGGATATACCAAAGACAGCATTTACCACCCGCTATGGATTATATGAGTACACGGTCATGTCATTTGGACTGACTAACGCCCCTGCCTATTTCATGAGTATGATGAACAAGGTGTTCATGGAGTATTTGGACAAGTTTGTTGTGGTATTTATTGATGATATTATGATATACTCGAAGAACGAAGAGGAGCACGCGGAACACTTGCGTTTGGTTCTCGAGAAACTCAGGGAACACCAGTTATATGCCAAATTCAGCAAATGCGAGTTTTGGTTGAAAGAAGTTGGATTTCTTGGGCATGTTATATTAGGAGAGGGTATAGCAGTAGATCCCAGTAAGGTTTAGTCGGTCACTGAATTGTTGGCACCCACTTCAGTTGGCAAAATCCGTAGTTTCCTTGGACTGGCAGGATATTATCGGAGATTCATTGAGAATTTTTCCAAGATTGCTAAACCGATGACTGAATTGTTAAAGAAGAATACTAAGTTCAAATGGACAGAGGATTGTGAGACAAGCTTTCAGGAGTTGAAGAAACGATTGACTACAGCCCCAGTGCCGACCTTACCAGATATACATAAGGAGTTTCAAGTGTATTGCGACACCTCTCGCTTGGGACTTGGATGTGTGCTTATGCAGGAAGGAAAAGTTGTTTCGTATGCCTCACGACAACTAAAGCCACACGCGTTGAACTATGCCACGCATGATCTGGAGTTAGCAGCCATAGTGCATGCGTTGAAGACATGGAGACATTATCTTATTGGAAACCATTGTGATGTGTACACGGATCATAAGAGCTTGAAGTACATTTTCACACAGAAGGAGTTGAACGTCAGACAGAGGAGATGGTTGGAACTTATAAAGGATTACGATATGAAGCTACACTATCATCCAGGAAAAGCCAACCTCGTAGCAGACGCTTTGAGCCGGAAGAGTTATGCTAATATTCTTGAGAGCAAAGGATTGCCAAAGGAGTTAGCTGCGGAGATCATGGAACTTCGATTGGAGATTGTTCCAAGAGGTTTTCTTGCAACAATGGAGGTTCAGTCGACGTTGTTGGACAAGATTCGAGAAGCTCAGAAGGAGGAGAAAGAGATATCTGAGATAAGAGAGAGGATGGGCGAAGGTAAAGCCAAAGGTTTCCGCGAGGATGAGCATGATACCTTGTGGTTTGAGGACCGGATTTATGTGCCCAACAATTCGGAGATCAGGAAGTTGATACTTCAGGAGGCCCATGACTCACCATACTCGATTCACCCCGGAAACACCAAGATGTATTTGGACTTGAAGGAACGTTTCTGGTGGAATGGTATGAAGAAGGATATTGCCGAGTTTGTAGCCGTATGTGATGTATGTCAGAGAGTGAAGGCCGAGCATCAGAATCTAGCAGGACTGTTACATCCTATGCCAATACCCAAATGGAAGTGGGACAAACCTGGTATGTACTTTATTACCGGATTACCCAGAACCAAGGCAGGATATGATTCTATATGGGTAGTTGTGGATCGATTGACCAAAGTAGCTCACTTCATCCCGGTGAAAACAACATATACAAGTGCAAAGTTGGCCAATATATATATGTCCAGGATCGTATGTTTGCATGGAGTTCCGAGGAGCATCGTATCAGATAGAGGAACCCAGTTTACTTCAAAGTTTTGGCATCAGCTACACCAGACTTTGGGTACCCGATTGGAATTCAGCACCGCTTTTCACCCGCAGACAGATGGGCAGACAAAGAGAGTCAATCAGATTCTGGAGGACATGTTCAGAGCCTGTGCGCTAGATTATGGATCTAGTTGGGATGACAATTTGCCTTACGCAGAGTTCTCTTATAACAACAGCTACCAGGCCAGTTTGAAGATGGCACCTTTCGAAGCTCTGTATGGACGCAGATGTAGAACACCATTGATGTGGGACGAGGTAGGAGACCGTCAGTTGTTTGGACCAGATTTGATCAAGGAATCAGAGGAGAAAGTTAAACTGATCAGAGATAGACTAAAGATTGCTCAGTCCATATAGAAGAGTTATGCAGATTCAAAACGCAAGGAAATAACCTATGAAATTGGAGATAGAGCTTATCTACGAGTATCACCCTTGAGGGGAGTAAAATGTTTTGGAGTTAAGGGAAAGTTAGCCCCGAGATTTGTAGGGCCATATCGTATTTTGGAACGGATGGGAGAAGTTGCCTACAAGCTGGAGTTACCTGAAGGATTGTCAGGAGTTCACGATGTGTTTCACGTATCGCAGCTGAAGAAGTGCCATGCTGAGATGGCCGATATACCGTTGAATGATACAGTACCTATGAGGAGAAGCCAGTAAAGATTCTTGATTTTGACAGTCGAGTCACTTGCAACAAGGTGATCAAGTTTTGCAAAGTTCAGTGGAGTCATCATACCGAGGAACAAGCCACCTGGGAGCGAGAAGAGGATATTCGCAAGGACCATCCGCACCTATTTTCTAACCAACCCGAATCTCGAGGGCGAGATTCATCTTAAGGGGGGTAGGTTTGTAACATCCCAAATTTCCAATTTGGCATGTTATACATAGATCATCCATGCATAGCATATTTCATTGTTTTTTTCGTTTGCAATCCTCGAAATCCTAAGCAACTCAAGGACCCTCGGAGAGAGTTGGGGATTTTCCGTTTTTCATCTTTGAGTTTTATCAAATAATGAAGACGAGGATTCTGATTTTAATTATTTTCTCTTCGGAAAATATTTCATTTCAAATAAATAAATGAGGGGAGATAATATGACTTCTCCAAAATAATTGAAATATCAGAGGAAAAATGTTAAAATCATTTTTGGGTTTTTGATTTTATTCCGAATTTATTTGTCCTAGAAAAAAATTGCATGTTTTAAAAATTGCACTTTAGGGGCCAAGAAAAGTTCATCTCTTTCTAAATATTCCATTTAGACGGAGAAAACTTGTTTTGGAATTTTTAGATTTTTATTTATTTTTCTAGGATTTTTCTAAGTCGGCGGAACATTTAAAAAAAAAGAACCCGCGCCCGACCGGGCCAAAGGCCCAGCCAGGCCGGCCGACATCGCTGCCGCCTCCCCGCGCGCGCCGCCGTGCGCCACACGGACACCGAGGGGAGTCCGAGCCGGACTCCTCCCCGGGCGCCCCCTTCCCCAAGCCGGAGCAGCCCCCCCTCCTTAAATACCGCCACCCCGCCGCCTCACCGCCACCCCGCCACCATCCGCCGCCCCGCCGCCTCACCGCCACCCTGCCACCACCCGCCACCACCGTCGCCGCCGAGCCCGAGCCGAGCCGCCGCC
>NC_041391.1:415718389-415723264 GCF_002162155.2 Triticum dicoccoides | reverse complement strand
CCGCCGTCTCCCACGCCGCCGCCGCCCCTCGCCGAGCCCCGCCGGAGCCGCCCGCCCCGCGGACGACCTTGCCGGAGGTACCCGCCCCGCCGCCGGTTTTTTTTAAAGAAAAACCCTTCGTTTTTTTAAGAAACCCTAGTTCGTTTTTTTATAGATCGGTTTTATTTCTTCGGTTTATTTACTTAGCGAGCGTTCGCTCGTTCGTTCGTTGTAACGAACGTGTCCATCGTTTAGTTTCTGCTAACGAACGTTCATTCGTTTAGCCATTCGTCGTTTTCTTTTATCGGATTTATTCCGCGATTATTCAGATCGCGATTTCTGATCCGATGTTCGAACCTGTTTATCTTTTCGCTCGTTTATCGAAATCAGGCGATTCAAGTGCCTGGAGTTTCATCTTGAAACCCTCTTTTCGAATAATCAGCTCAAACAAGTTTTTATCTCTGTAAAATTTGACCCTAGTTCAGATTAGTAAACGAATCTTATTTCTTTTGCCGTTTGAGTTTCGTTGCTCCGTTGATTTGATTCTTTTTGCAAACCGGAGTTCTTAAGTTGAACTCTCGGTCAAACTCTTTTATTCGGAGTTCTACTTGTGTATCTTTGTTTGTTGCTTATGTATGTTATTGTTTATTTGCGATAGAATTCCCGGAGTGTGAAGCGTGTTACTACGAGTCTCTAGGATTCACGGATCGTCAGCAAGGCAAGTAACACATTGAACATACTCTTTTCATACCCAGTTTTTATGCATTAGTTTCAATCCTCAAACATTGCATGCCTAGGATGTCTTTAACATGTGGGTTTTGGGAAGTAGTTGCTGAGGTAGAACCTATTACCCTGTTATTATCAAACCCTTGGGAGTTACTTCTACGTTATGCTTATATTGCCATGCTATGCTCGTAGACGTGGATTGGGTTTGAGTGATTTCCATGACAGATGTGAGCTTGTTAATTAATGGTTTACTTAAGGTGGCAACTTTAATACACATCTGGGTGGATTGAGGCACCTAGGGTATCGAGTGATTGCCTGTTTTATTTTTGGAAATCCTGGGGTTACCGTGTGATTCTCCAATGGACCGCCACCCAGGCTCAAAGGGAACTGAGTCTATTCATGCTAGAAACTTCCGTGTGCAGCCACAAGCTATTATGGGCTCTAGCATAGTTGAGTAAGTTACGTGAAGCTCTTGAAGAGGTGGATCAGCAGGTAGTGGGTTTGTAGGTTTGGTATGGTCTGCCCGGAGTACAGAGTTAATGTTTCTGAAAGACTGTGTCTCGGTCATCCGTTTCTCAAACACCATGTAGTGCGAGAAATCCAACGGAGGCAATCGAGTCTTGTGGGGAAAAGTGCGCAAACCTCTGCAGAGTGTACAATCTAATCATGGTTAGCCGTGTCCCCGGTTATGGACAATTCTGAGTATCTAGTACTTGAGTATTCACATGTATCTCAACACTCTTAATTAATATTCTTGGGATGTTAACTATTTTAATTGGGATCATTGAGTTGGGGTTACCTTCTCAAATGATGTTTCAACCACCATGATAGATAAATTAAAATTATATTCCATTGTTGTAGGGAAAAAATTGGCTTTTCGCAAAAACATGTAACCATAGAGCTTTCCACCAGCCAAATATGCATGTAGTGGTAGCATTACTCTGTTATTGCTCTTTTGTGTTACATTGCCAGCATATTCCATGTGCTGACCCGTTCTCGGGCTGCAACGTATTATGTTGCAGACTTTTCAGACGAGGAGTAAGGTTCGATAGGTCGTTGCCGTGCAGCTCAGCTATGCCGTTGGAGTTGATGGACTCACTTTATCTTCCAAGCCTTCCGCTGTTATCGCATTAGCTGGCCTTAAGCGATGGCCTTAAGCCATATTATTGTAATAAGTTCTCTTTTGAGACATTCGATGTAATAAGTGTGTGATTGCTACTCTGTTATAAATCCTTCGAGTACTGTGTGTGTCAGCATTACCGATCTAGGGATGACACGGAAGCATAGAGACTTGACCATCTGAGGTCGGGTCGCTACAGGTAAACATTTTGTTGTCTCCCAACAAGCGCTTTTCTTTAATGCCTTTTAGCTAGGCATGATGATTTCAATGATGCGCACATAAAAGATAAGAATTGAAACATAAAGAGAGAATCATGAAGAATATGACTAGCAAATTTAAACCTAACCCACTTCCTATGCCTAGGTAATTTGTGAGCATAGAACTTATGAAAAAGGAATCAACTAGCATAGGAAGGCAAAACAAGTATAACTTCAAAACCTTAAGCACATAGAGAGGAAACTTGTTATTATTGCAACTCCTACAAGCATACATGCCTCCCTCATAATAAGTTTTAGTAGCATCATGAATGAATTTAATAGTACAACTGTGATGCCCCCAATTCAATCGTACACTAATCATGCACGCAAACGTGTACGATCAAGATCAGGGACTCACGGGAAGATATCACATCACAACTCTAAAAACATAAATAAGTCATACAAGCATCATAATACAAGCCAGGGGCCTCGAGGGCTCGAATACAAGTGCTCGATCATAGACGAGTCAGCGGAAGCAACAATATCTGAGTACAGACATAAGTAAACAAGTCTGCCTTAAGAAGGCTAGCACAAACTGGGATACAGATCGAAAGAGGCGCAGACCTCTTGCCTGGGATCCTCCTAACTACTCATGGTCGTCGTCAGCCGCCTGCACGTAGTAGTAGGCACCTCCAGTGTAGTAGTCGTCGTCGACGATGGCGTCTGGCTCCTGGGCTCCAACGTCTGGTTGCAGCATCTGAGAAGAAGAGGAAAACGGGGGAAAAGAGGGAGCAAAGCAACCGTGAGTACTCATCCGAAGTACTCGCAAGCAAGGAGCTACACTACATATGCATGGGTATATGTGTAAAGAGGCCATATCAGTGGACTGAACTGCAGAATGCCAGAATAAGAGGGGGATAGCTAGTCCTATCGAAGACTACACTTCTAGCAGCCTCCGTCTTGCAGCATGTAGAAGAGAGTAGATTGAAGTCCTCCAAGTAGCAACGCATAACATAATCCTACCCGGCGATCCTCTCCTCGTCGCCCTGTTAGAGAGCGATCACCGGGTTGTATGTGGCACTTGGAAGGGTGTGTTTTATTAAGCATCCGGTTCTAGTTGTCATAAGGTCAAGGTACAACTCCGGGTCGTCCTTTTACCGAGGGACACGGCTATTCGAATAGATTAACTTCCCTGCAGGGGTGCACCACATAACCCAACACGAACGATCCCATTTGGCCGGACACACTTTCCTGGGTCATGCCCGGCCTCGGAAGATCAACACATCGCAGCCCCACCTAGGCACAACAGAGAGGTCAGCCCGCCGATCTAAATCCTATGCACGCAGGGGTCTGGGCCCATCACCCATTGCCCACCTGCACGTTGCGAGGGCGGCCGAAAGCAGACCTAGCAACCTCCATTACAAAGGAAGTCACGTTACACGGTCTAATCCGGCGCGTGCCGCTCCATCGCTGATGTCAAGAGGGCTTCGGCTGATACCACGACGTCGAGTGCCCATAAATGTTCCCGCGTAGTTGGTTAGTGCGTATAGGCCAGTAGCCAGACTCAGATCAAATACCAAGATCTCGTTAAGCATGTTATTATGAAGCAACCGCGAACGCCGACCAGGGCCAGGCCCACCTGTCTCCTAGGTGGTCTCAACCTGCCTTGTCGCTCCGCCACAAAGTAACAGTCGGGGGCCGTCAGGAACCCAGGCCCACCTCTACTGGGATGGAGCCACCTGTCCTTTCAGCCCCCACATCGGGATCACTTGCGGGTACTCAACGAGCTGACCCGACTTTAGTCACCATCTGTATAATATGTATGTATGTATAGTATATACCCGTGATCACCTCCCGAGTGATCACGGCCCAATAGTATAGCAAGGCAGACTGACAAGAATGTAGGGCCAGTGATGATAAACTAGCATCCTATACTAAGCATTTAGGATTGCGGGTAGGGTATCAATGACTGTAGCAACAATGACAGGCTATGCAACAGAATAGGAGTAACCGAACAGTAACATGCTACACTACTCTAATGCAAGCAGTATAGAGAAGAACATGCGATATCTTGTGATCAAGGGGGGGGGGGCTTGCCTGGTTGCTCCGGCAAGGAGGGGTCGTCAACATCGTAGCCGAAATGGGGGTCGCCGGCAGTCTCGGGGTCTACCAGAAACAAGTAACGGAGAGGGCACACAATAAATAACAGAGCAAACAAAGCATCACAAAGCGTAACAAGGCAATACGCGGTGTTCAGTGTGCCCTAATGCGGTAGTAGGTGATACCGGTGAAGGGGGAAAACATCCGGGAAAGTATCCCCGGTGTTTCACATTTTCGGACAGATGAAGCGGAGGGGGAAAGTTGTGTGTTCGCTATGCTAGGGATGTGTGGTGGACGAATAGGCTGCATATATGGATTAGTCTCGTCGTTCTGAGCAACTTTCATGTACAAAGTTTTTCGATCCGAGCTACGGTTTATTTTATATTAATTTTAAAAGATTTAGATCATTTTAGAATTTATTTTCATAATAGTGCACGCTGACGTCAGCATGACATCAGCAGTCAACAGGGGTGTTGACTGGTCAAACTGACGGTGGGTCCCACATGTCATAGGCTGAAGACTAACAATTTGTTAACATCTAATTAGCAGGTTAATTAGAGTTAATTATTAACTAAACATGATTAATTAAGTTTATTATTATTTTTAATCCTTTTTTTTGTTCTGGGCATGGGGCCCCAACGTCATAGGCAGAGGGCCTAGCGGGCGCACGGTTACGGGCACCGGGCGGAACGGGCGACGAGCGCCAGCCCGACAGGGTGCCGTGGGGCAACGGGCAAAGGGGCGGGCGCGCGG
>NC_041391.1:415645423-415718096 GCF_002162155.2 Triticum dicoccoides | reverse complement strand
TGTGGGGAAGGGCGCGGTCGCCACGGGCGCTGGGCGCGAGCGAGGCGTCAGTACGGGTGGCACAGCACGGCGACGGGCGAGGAGGTGGGCACGGTCGCGGTGACCGCGACCACTAGCCGGAACTCCGGTGGCACGGGGCCGCACAACGGAACGACGAACAAGGGGGGAGACGAGGGAAATTGGCATGGTGCTCACAGGGGAAGGCAGAGGGCGGGGCAATGGGCTTGACGGAGGTCGGGGACAACAACGACGTTGGGGACGAGTAGGCGATGGAGAGGACGACGGGGAGGCAGTCCAGCGATGGCGATCTGGGCGGCGGCGATGGGGTCGGGGAGGCGACGAGCAACAACGTCGAGGCGGCTCCAGGGCGTGGTGGCGCGATGACGGCGAGGTTCGGCAACGGAAACGAGGTGGCGGGGCGTGCGGGGAAGTTCGGCGAGGTGTGGGGCTCCAGGCGGTGACGTCGCTGGTGGCGGTGATTCGATCCGAGCGGTGGTGGTGCTCCGGCGGACGGAGTGGTGGGGCAAGGCAGTCCGGCAATGACGGGGCGGCATCGGGGATGGACGCCGGCGTCGGGCTCGGGGCGACGGGAACGGGGTCGCCCGATCCCGATCCAGTCGGGGGGAGAGTGGGAGGAGTGAGTGGGGATCGTGGGGTTAGGGTTTCCGGGGTGGTGAGGGGATAAGGGGGCGTGGACGGGCCGGTTGGGCCGGCCGGCAGCTGGGCCGGAGCCCAGTAGGGGGAGGAGGTGTCTTTTCCTTTCTTTCTTTTTTGTTCTGTTTTCTTTTCTTCTTTTTATTTTTATTTTTCTGTTCTGTTTTATTTTAGATAAACATTATTTTTAGTTTAGAAAAAAAAATGATAACAACTTCCTAAATTAATGTTCGAGAACCACCCACTGCCATAAATGTTTTACCCTGAAATAAATTAGTTTATAATTTTATTAATTGAAAAAGATATTCACTTAATTGTCTTTACTACTGTTTTAATCACTTTAGAGTAATTAATTATTTTACAAAAATGTTGTTTCTCCACCAATACTATCCATGATTTATTTGTCACAATAAGAACATTTTAGTTTTGAGAATTGAAAACCTTTATTGTTTGACTTTAATTCGAATTTGAATTTGGATCGGTTCTGAACTAACACGAGATTAGCAACGGCAATCGTGGTGACGTGGCATCATACTAGAAGGTTACTGTAGCTTGATTACCCGGGCGTCACAACAACCATCACATAAAGCATTCTTTTCATGATCTACAAGCATAAAAATTTTACTACTCTCCACATAAGCAAAATTTCTTCTCATTCGGAATAGTGGGAGCATAATCCAATTGAAAATTAAAAGCATGATGACAAGTTTCATGGTTAACATATTCCTTTATATCATACATGTCATCACAATAATCATCATAGATAACAACTTCGTTCTCATAATCAACTGGAACCTCTTCCGAAATAGTGGAATCATTACTAACTAAAGTTGACACTCTTCCAAATCCAATTTCATAAATATCACACTAAGATTCAACACCCTCCAAAATAGCGGGATCAGTAATTCCTAAAGTTGACACTCTTCCAAACCCACTTTAGATGATAGTATTATTGATACTCCAAAAGATATAAGTGAAGTTCATGGGGCATTCTACAATTAATATATACTAACCAATATCCAAGCTCAAAATATATAAGTGAAGCACATGAAGAATTCTATAAAACCATTGAATGGATATCTCATACTAGCATGGTTCCTAAAGAAAAAGAAAAACACAAAGGACACAAATCATGTGAACAAAACTAAAACTGAGGTATACCGATAATTGTTGAAGAAGAAAGATGGGATACCAACCGAGGCATCCCCAAGCTTAGATGCTTGAGTATCCTAGAAATATTTACTTGGGGTGCCTTGGGCATCCCCAAGATTGAACTCTTGACTCTCTTTATTCTTCCCACATCGGTAACTCCTCATTCTTCGAACACTTCATCCACACAAAACTTAACAAAAACTTTGTGAGATCCGTTAGTATAATAAAGCAAATCACTACCTTTAGGTACTGTTGCAAACTCATTAAGTTTAATATTAAAAATTTATCTAGTGTATTCCAACTTCACCATGGTTCATACCCTCCGATACTACCCATGGATTCATCAAAATAAGCGAACACCACATAGAAAACAGAATCTGTCAAAAACATGACAGTCTGTAGTAATCTGGAAATTTAGTAAACTTATGTAATGTCCAAAAAATTCTAAAAAATCTATGAAAATTTTAAAAAATTTATAGATGTAATGTGCAAAAAGTTTCAGAGCCATTTGACTTTCCAGTAAAAAATGTAAATTCACGCGCTATAGCCAAAGTTCCTGTTTTTTGTACTGTACATAGTAAACAAACAATCTAATCATCCTAAAACCAAAGCTTGGCACATTATTTTTATAATACAATGGATATACACAAGGGGATAACTATATTCAGAGAAACTTTCATGAAATTTTTTACATTATTTCCATGAGCATGAACACAAGTGCTCAAGTTCGACCCTCACTTCTTCAATGCATAACTTTCCAATCACTTCTCTTTAAAAAAACTTTTTAGGCATATGAGGCAAGTGCATCTTTTTGTATTTTCATTTTTTGATTTTTTTTTGTATGTTTCACCCACAACTAAGCAAAACTAAAAGGGAAATCAAAAACTACTTAGTGAAGAAAGAAAACCAGCACACATGAGAATATCAACCCCACGCTATTGCTCCCCGGTAATGGCGCCAGAAAAGAGCTTGATAATCCCCAAGTGTAGGGAATCATCGTAGAAATTTCCAAAGGTGGAAGTGATAAGCATGGAGTTTCGAACCCAGAAGGAGCTAAAGGTAAGATCAATATTCTCTCAAGTCCTATCTGCCACTGACACGACTCTACATACACCGAACGTCTGCTTCCAACTAGAAACGAGATATAAAAGTACGTTGTGGGTATGAAGAGGTTAACTTTGCATGATATCGAAGAGCTAAAATATAAAAGTAGGTGATGTTATCATAAAGTTAGAATATATTACTAAATATTATAAATAGCGGGTGGGGAATAATGATGGATCGGTGTGCGGAATTATCCTAGGCAATTGTTAACAAGATCAGTAGTCGTCATTGCAACTTCATATGAGGGAGAGGCATAAGCTAACATACTCTCTCTTCTTGGATCATATGCACTTATGATTGGAACTCTAGCAAGCATCCGCAACTACTAAGATCATTAAGGTAAAACCCAACCATAGCATTAACATATCAAGTCCTCTTTATCCCATACGCAACAACCCCCTTACTCGGGTTTATGCTTCTGTCACTCAAGAAACCCACTATAAGCGAATCATGAACGTATCGCAACACCCTGCAACGGGAATCCCTCACGCTTGCGCGACATGGAGGGCACAATAGGACAACACCAAAATAAAACATGCAACTCATACCAATCTGGATCATCAATCAACCCAAAGACCAAGGATATCTACTCAAAACATCATAGGATGGTAACACATCATTGGATCATAATATGTGGCATAAAACACCATATTCAAGTAGGGATTACAACGGGGTGCGGGAGAGTGGACCGCGTAAAAGAGATGAGGATGGTGATGGTGATGGTGATGAAGACGATCACCGCAGCGACGATTCCCCTCCTGATGGCACTCAGCTGCCATCGAGAGAGAGGAGGAGAGGTTATCCCCCTTGTGCTTCCTCCTCCATGGCCTCCCCCTGGATGGGGAGAGGTTCCCCCTCTGGTCCTTGCCCTTCATGGCGATGATGGCCCCTCCGAGATCCTTCGCCATGGCCTCCGATGATGATGGCCCCCTCCGGCAGGGTGCCAGAGAGGGCCTAGATTGATTTCTCGTGGCTACAGAGGCTTGCGGTGGTGGAACTTCCGATCTATGTTAATTTCTGGAGGTTTGGGCATTTATAGGAGAGGTTGGCGTCGAGGACAAGTCAGGGGCCCCACGGGGAGTCCATGAGGCACAGGGGCGCGCCCTAGGGGGTGGGGGCGCCCTCCACCCTCGTGGGCCCCTCGGGACTCCCCTCTGGTAGATTTTTGTTCCAGTATTTTTATATTTTTCAAATAAAATCTCCGTTGATTTTCAGTGCATTCCGAGAACTTTTCTTTCCGCACAAAAACAACACCAAGGTAGTTTTGCTGTAAACAATGTCAGTCCGGGTTAGTTCCAATCAAATCATACCAAAATCATATAAACTATTGTAAACATGGCATGAATACTTCATAAATTACAGATATGTTGGAGACGTATCACTTATCATAAGTGAATAATGCGGGATATGCAAGAACAGTAGTCTGAGAACATGGTGTGATCAGATATATTATTTTTAAAAAACAGGAACATGTGTCATATTCACAGGCACTATGTGTAAAGTAAGCAAATGCAATTCAAAAAAGCTAGAAGCAATACAAGCTAGACATCATACGCAACATTCAACCACACATAATAGTGCCAAGTTAGAGTAAACACCTGTGATCGTGGAGTAGGGGAGATGTGCTCATCATCTACACAACAACGTTGATTGTCTAGCCTTGTGTTGTCTTACGAATCTTGTTGGGAGGATGGCGGAGTAGAATCTGTAGAGACCCTCCATTTTAGTTGCTCGGAAGGACCACCATCATCCAATGCCTTACCAATTTCCTTCCGCTTTATTGATTTTGCATTGTGAGGTCAAACCGACAAGAAAAAGGAATAAAATTCGCTCATCAGAACTCATTCATGCGTGATACTGACGAACACTACTCTGATGAAAGGCAAAGTCATGATACGAGGATGGAATATGTAGGAAAAACTGGACGACTTGACATATTCACACATATGATGTGGTAACTAAGCAGAAGGTACTTCAACAAATTAGAAGCACTGCAAGCTAGACGCCATATGGAAGGTGCAATCAATATCACTCCGCCAAGTTAAAACTGTCTCCTCATAGGTGGCGTTCATCAAACTAGAAGCACTACATGCTAGAAATCATATTCAATACGCAAACCAATATGACACTACCAACTTAAAGGTGTCCAATCATCAGTGACTGATGCAGGATACACAAGAAGAGTAGTTTCATGTAAGAACATGGTGTCATAGACGGATATAGTATGTACCAAAAACAAAAAGGCGTGTCATATTCACACGTACCATGTGTAAGCTAAGCAGATGCAGTTTACACTAATTAGAAGCAATACAGGCTAGACACCATATGCAACATGCAACCAGATATCACATTGCCAAGTTAGAGCAAGCACCTTGGATGGTGGAGTAGGGGAGCGGAGACTTGGAACATGTAATGCACTAGAAGTACGAGGAGAATCCGTACTGATGCTCCATTTAGATTGCTACAGAGGACCACCATCATCACCTTCCTTACTCTTTTCCTTCTTCTTTTTTTGATTTTGCCTTGTCAAGTCAAACTCACAAGAAAAAGGAATAAAATTGGCTCTCCAGAACTCCTTGATGCATGATACCGACGAACACTACTTTCATGAAAGGCAGCCACATGATAGGAGGATGGAATATGTATGAAAAACAGGATGGCATGACATATTGACATGTATGATGTATAAAGTGTAAACTAAGCACAAGGTGTTTGAACTAGTTAGAAGCAATGCAAGCTACAAACCATATGAAATATGAAACCAATATCACTCTGCCAAATTAAAAGGGTGGCCTCATAAATGTATTTGACCAAATTAGAAGCAATACATGGCAACAAGCTAGAAATCATATGCAATATGCAACGAATAAAGGTGTCTCACTGTAAGTGATTGATGCATGATACATAAGAGAGGTAGTTTCATGTAAGAACATGGTTAACAGATAGATGTATTATGTACCAAAAATTGGAAGGCATGTCATATTCACAGGTATAATGTGTAAACTAAGCAGATGCAATTTACCCTAATTAGAAGCATTACAAGCTAGACACCGTATGCAACATGCACCCACATATCACACTGCAAAGTTAGAGCAAGCACCTGCGATGTTGGTGTAGGGTAAATGCGGTCTTCAAGTATAGAGCTACGTTCAATATCTTCATTTAGGCTTGCTGTTTCTTGAGAATCATGTGGGGAGGATGAAAATGCACTCTTTATAAGAGTAGCACATCTCATACTAACCCACATGCGTGACTGTCTCATCATAAGCGATAGATGCAGGATACACAAGAACAGTAGTTTGATGTAAGAACATGGTGTGATAGGCAGATGTAGTATGTACCAAAAAAAGGAAGGCATGTCATATTCACATGTATAATGTGTAACCTAAGGAGATGCAATTTAACAAATTAGGAGGAATACAAGCTAGGCACCATATGCAACATGTAACCAGATATCACACTGCCATGTTAGAGCAAGCACCTGGGGCTCTGGAGTAGGGGTGATGAGTTTTGGAACTTGCACTACTGTAGGAGTAGTAGGACAATCTGCAGAGATCATCTGTTTCGGTTGCTCCAGGGGACCACCATCATTCCGTGCCTTTGTCCTTTTAGATTTTGCCTTGTCAAGTAAACACACAAGAAAAAGGAATGAAATTTGCACTTCCAAATTCGTTGATGCATGATACTGACGAACATAACTTTTATGTAAGGCAACCACATTGTAGGAGGATGAAATATGTACGAAAAACGCTAAGCAGAAGGCATTTCAACAAATTGGAAGCAATGCAATCTAGACACTGCTACCTCTTGAGCTTGCGTTGGTTTTTCCCTTGAAGAGGAAAGGGTGATGCAGCAAAGTAGTGTAAGTATTTCCCTCAGTTTTAAGAACCAAGGTATCAATCCAATAGGAGGCGACGCGCAAGTCGCTGAATACCTGCACAAACAATCAAGAACTTGCAACCAACGCGATAAAGGGATTGTCAATCCCTTCACGGTCACTCGCAAAATTGAGATCTGATAGAGATAGATAAATGGTAAAGTAAATTTTGGTATTTTCGGTTTATAGATTGGAAAATAAAGATTGCAAAATAATAGATCGGAAACTCGCAAGATGTAAATGAGATTCAATATAATGGAAAAGAGACCCGGGTGCCATAGGTTTCACTAGTGGCTTCTCTCGAGATATCATATATTATGGTGGTTGAACAAATACTGCCGAGCAATTGATAGAAAAGCGCATAGTTATGACGATATCTAAGGCAATGATCATGAACATAGGCATCATGTCTGTGTCAAGTAGAACAACTCCTACCTGCATCTACTACTATTACTCCGCACATCGACCGCTATCTAGCATGCATCTAGAGTATTAAGTTCATAAAGAACGGAGTAACGCATTAAGCAAGATGACATGATCTAGAGGAATTAACTCAAGCAATATGATGAAAATCCCATCTTGTTATCCTCAATGGCAACAATACAATACGTGCCTTGCTGCCCCTACTGTCACTGGGAAAGGACACCGCAAGATTGAACCAAAAGCTAAGCACTTCTCCCATTGCAAGAAAGATCAATCTAGTAGGCCAAACTAAACCGATAATTCAAAGAGACTTGCAAAGATATCAAATCATGCATATAAGAATTCAGAGAAGAACCAAATAATATTCATAGATAATCTTGTTCATATATCCACAATTCATCAGATCTCGCAAACACACCGCAAAAGAGTATTACATCGAACAGATATCCAAGAACACCGGGGAGAACATGGTATTGAGAATCAAAGAGAGAGAAGAAGCCATCTAGCTAACAACTATGGACCCGAAGGTCTGTGGTAAACTACTCATGCTTCATCGGAGAGGTAATGGTGTTAATGTAGAAGCCCTCCGTGATCGAATCCCCCTCTGGCAGATCGCCGAAAAGGCCCCAAGATGGGATCTCACGGGTACAAAAGGTTGCGGCGGTGGAAAAGTGGTTGCATGGATCCCCTGATGTTTTTAGGGTATAAGAGTATATATATAGGTGAAGGAACTAGGTCAGGGGAGCTACGAGGGGCCCACAAGGGTGGAAGGCGCGCCTACCCCATAGGCGCGCTGATGCGAAGCATCCCTCGCTCATCCCCATGGACTCTACTACAACTCATCAAGCACCTCGAGGGCCAATGACAAGAGCACGTGCACGCACCGTCGAAACCGAGGTTAACTCTTTCCTCTTCGAGTTTCTTTCGGATTCACACGAGAGTCGGGTTCTACCTCAAATGGAAATGTTACGCGTCCTTAGGTACTTTGGAGATCGTCACAAGGAAGCACGGAGGAGGAATCACCAATTTCACCGGAGACCCAAGAAGAAGGGGAAGCATCAAGACGTGCGAGGAGATGGAGTTCCCGGACACGAAGCCGCGGGAGGGACCAAGTCCCCTGGACACCCCAGGTGCCTGGCCGCGTCGCCACCGGGTGCCCGGCCACTGCCTAGGCGTCGCTCCAAACTGGCTCGGGTGCCTGGCCCCAAGGCCCCGGGTGCCCGGCCCCAAGGCCTCGGGTGCCCGGCCTCTTGCCCAACCGCGCCTGGGCCACACCCCGGGTGCCCGCCCCCCTGCCTGAGCCGGCCCAGCTCGCCCCGGGTGCTCGGGCTCTCACCCCTCGGGTGCCCAGCCACCTTCGCCGCCCGCCTGGGCCTCTCCAGCTGGCCCCGGGTGCCCGGCCAAATGGCCCCGGGTGCCCGACCCCTCTCCAGCCAGCCCCGGGTGCCTGGCCGAATGGCCCTGGGTGCCCAGCCTCGACCGCCCAGGCTCCTACGTCTACCCCGGGTGCCCGGGCCTGGGACCCCCGGGTGCCCGGACCACTCCGAGGGCCTGCGTGACTTGTTGGGCCTTTGCCCATGTACCCCTCTCCACCTCTTATTTTGCCCCTAGACTGTAAGTACCCCCCACCTAGCTCATTTGGAGGATAGCAAAGTATTTGATAGACATTTGTGAACTTTGCTCCATGGATCCACTCCACTAGGAGATCAAGACCTCCTCTTGGAGTGACCAACATCAAGACCTCCTCCTTGGGGAAGGATCCCCATCATAGGATCATCAAGCCCTCATCTCCTTCATAGGATTTGGGATGAACTCTACCATGTATCTTATTTCCCTTTGATTGTTCATGTACCTTGTGGATCTTGTGTGATTGTTAGTCTAGTGGATGTGTGATTTGGACTTGTTCTTGAGTGTTCCTCTTGTTTTCCCTCTTGTGTTCATCTTGTTCTTGGGGATTCCCCCTCCAATTCGTGAAAGATCTTCACCTAGGGTTCCACCCTACAACATCTTGGTATCATGAGCCATGGTTTCTCACGAAATTGGAGCCCCCTTCTTGTTCTCTAGCCTAATTTTGTTGTGTTCTTCCCCAAATTTCTAAAATTCCCCACCAAAAATAGCCCCAAATTTTTTGTGATTTGTTGGTTTGATGAGATTTTGGTGGATTTGATCCGTGGATTTGCTTGGTTTCAAGTGGATCTAGCATTCCCCCATCCATCTCCACCTTTCCCTTCACAAAATCCACCAATTTCTTGGATCTTCCCATGAATTTCCGCCCAAATCCGACACCCCCGGGCACCCGGACCCCCCGTGCATACCCGCTGACCACCCCGGGTGCCCGCACCCCAAACCCCTGGGCACCCGCACCCCCGGGCTGTTTTCCTCGGACCACCCCGGGTGCCCACACCTTCCACCCCGGGCACCCGCACCCCCCAGAATCAGCCGCGCGCACTTTACGTTTTCGGCCATAACTTTTGCTCCCGAGTCCGATTTTTGCGTTCTTTAGCTCGTTGAGTAGCTATTGACATCCCCCATCCATATAGATAGGTTCCAACACCATTTGACTCCATAAAAAATTTGGCATTTTGGCATCTTTGCATAGGCCATCCACCATATCATACGCAAAACCACCATCGCTTTCCGCAACCTAACCCGTTTTGGACCCATATAGCATTTGTGGTTGCTTGAGTGGTGACTTGAGTCTCCTAAGGTGTTTTGGCTACTTAGGGACGGTTGCTTCGTCATCAACCACCACCAGCATTTCTGTATTGCTAACTCCGGAACCACCATAGCTTTCCGCTACCACCATTTGACATTTTCCTTGAGATTTTGAGTTCGCGGTTTTTTTACCGTTTCCTAAGGTGTTTCGGCTACTTAGGGACGGGTCTACATCATCTTGGTATCTACATCAAGAACACCGCCACTCATCATCGCCACGAGGTCATCATCGACATTGACCACTTCACCATTTTGACAACCTAACCATAAGCAAGAACGGTAACCTTCGTATCACATTAGTATCGTGGTATCCCTTCATTGTACATTCTTGCCATTACATTGTTAACCCCTTAGCCCATTTTGCGTCACTTTATCGAGACTAGCCTTTGAGTATTGCCGGCAACGTTACTTGTGCACATTAGTGACCCATACCTTCCATTGCATACATACCATATCATATTGGTATCATCATATCATCCCTTGTGTCACAAGATCATTCCCGCATATACACAATTGCTATCTTGGTTTGTGCATTTTGCATAAGTGGCCATATCAAAAAAAAAGAATAAGCTTTTAAGCAAAAGGAAAAGAGAGCAAAGAGCTTGTAAGAAAGAGCCATAGCATCATACCATTGCACATAAGATTGTCATATCCTATCATCTTGGATCATCTTGAGAAGAACATCGGGAACATCATATACATATCATACTTGGGACAGAAATCTCATACATTTTGCATCTTATAGGTTGTGCACAAGTGTCGTATCTGCCTATTGAGCAATTGTGCTAGCATCTCTCTTGAGTTGTGCAACACGAGCGTTTTCCGTGGATTCCACATTTTGTGCTCATTCCTTGGTTGCACGACCCCATTTATCTATCCATGTGCGTGTTTCCGTGTGCCACATATTGCTATTGGTCTACTTGCTTCACTTGCGAATTTGTGAATCTTTTCCAACATTATTGACTCTTGCTAACATTTTGCATCAAATTTTTGTGCCACTATCCTTACCGAGATCCACCATAAGCTTTACTTGATAGGTGTGAGTGAACAAGTCCGGTATCAATTCCACTATTCTTTCATCTCACATTGAGTGAAACGGGATACATCCTCAACTTTGGGAAAAGGTAACTTGGTATTGTTTATCTCATTTCCTACTCACCTCTACTCGAGTCTTGTGATGGATAGGCAAGGCATTTCATCTCCGGTCTTCCACGACAACGACGGCATGAACAACTACATCACCAAAACGTCCATCTTCGGACTACAAGTGCAAGGCATTGAGTGACTCACCGCCGGCATTCATCAACTTGAAGCACGGACAATGGACTACCTCGACACCAAGTTGGCTGAACAAAGGGATCAAGTACGCGACATGTTGGCCAACTATAAGTCTTCTTCCGCTTCGTCATCTTCAAGGCGGCGACGCTCAAGTGGCCAATCTTCGGAACGTCATCGAGCTCAAGCACTACAACACCATCAAGATGAAGATGCTCGCGATGCGTACACCTACAAGTCCCAAAAAGCTCTACATCATGCTACGGCCAAACTTCATGAGCACAAGAGAAGACCGTGAGACAAGCACCACCAAGACGGAGCTACGACTACTACCACCACTTCGGCATCTTCGCCAAGTGTTCTCAAGGCATCTTCTCCTTTCGATGTTGTGCCATCTTTGGCCTTCATCCACGACGAGAGCAATGATGTGCCATCTTCGGCCTTCATCCACGGTGATGACTACGAGATGGTTGAGCATGGGATTTTCCCTTCGACCACAGCGACATATGATGACCTGAGTGACTTTTGCCACCATATTGAGAGTGAGAGTGATTTCACCACTAGCCCCATATATGATGAGTTGCCCCAATTCCCTTGTGAGGAGAGCCACCACCACCACCACTTGAGTGATTTGAGTGAGTCCACCATATGTGACATTGAGTGCACCTACCTTGAGGGAGTGAGTGAGCCACCACCACATAGAGAGAGTGAGGTAGTTGATACGGCATGTGAGGCCACTATGATTTCTGACGACTTAACCTCTACCTCTATTGTGTCTTCTCATTTGGTGCTAGGTCCCATATATGATGATCCGCCGACCTGCGACGACTTCGTCCTTCCTATGGACAAGACGATGGCCATGGTGGAATATGATGCACCCCCACATGGTTCCATCAAGATGAAGATGATGACCACCATTTGGTCTTTGCCACCTCACCTACACCACTTAAGTGAAATGAACAAGGTAACATAGGTGAAGGTGATGCCCTAGTCCCACTAGTGGACATTCTTGACATTGATTGCTTGCATGATGTCGATCCACCTAGTACCATGCTTCTTGCTAGTATGATTTCCCCATGCGATGATTTTCCCATTTATGATGAGTATGATGATACTCTTGTGGAGTCTATTAGTAGTGATGCCATGTTACATAGGATTTCTTGTGACAATTCTTTAGGTCACATCATGTTTGATAATCCGCTTTACTTGTCATATGCTATGCATGAGATCAACCATATGTATTATTTGCAATCTATTCATAGTGACTATGCATATGCCATTAAAACAAACCCAATTTGCACATATGGCATTGATGAAAAGCCCATGGTTATTGGCATTTGCTTTTCTTGTGATAATATGGATATGCTCCCTTTGCATCATTTATCTCATATGCCATGCCATGACCACCTAGCTTCGGATATGCATTGTTTTGGATGTTCTCCATTTTCTCCATATGATGTTTCCGCTATTGCTCATGAGGAGACCCCCATAGTTTCCTCATACATTTTAGGAGATTTTGATCAATCCTATCCTTTGCATGATCCCAATACTTGTGTGCACAATATGCTTCCCATGAATAAACATGCTATTGATGTGCCATATACTTCTATGCTAAATTTGCATCCCCATCGTGTCATACACAATAACTATTCTTTCATGATGGATGACATGTTCTTATACCATGCATCAAATTTCTTTGAGTGATGCTTATCTTGTGCTAACTCACATGTGCACATACAAATCATGATGGATGATGTCTACATTTACCACGCGCACAATTTCTTTGGTTTGTGTTTCTTTTGTGTAGGTACCCATGAATACTTGTCAACCTCACAATCCCATGAGTTGACAAAACGAGCTCTAGAGAGCAACGATGACTTGGAATCACATGGATTGCCTTTCCCACCGCTCTCTTCGCGCAAAGACTTCGTGCCCTTCTTCTACATGGCTCTCACTTGGTTATGGGTTATTTACCACTTCTCACTTTATTCCCATATTGCCATGTTCACTTTGCTTGATATGCTCATTCATATGCCTTTGCCATGCATTTGTGACCCATGCTTTGCATTACATGTGATGATTGATTCTACTACTTGTATGTGTATTTGCAAGCTTGGTGGAGATATTGCTTGTTATTGCCATGTTTGCTATGTGCTCCATTCCTATGATGATATCTTGCTTTGCAATCGTGCTTGCGATATGTCATGTGCATTGCCTATATCTCTTATTTGCTCACATGACATGATTGTCATGATTTCCTCTAGTGTGTTGCATCTTCGCTCCACTAGTTTGCATGACTTGATTTCTATGCTTTCTCATGTTGCATCCAATTCTTGGATTACTCGCTCCTATCACATGTTTGGTTGCAACCATGTCATTCCTTCCCATATGCCATGTCCCATTGATTGCTACATGTTTGCCCTGATTGCCTCACACATGATGAACAATTGCTCTTTCTATTGTGTTGAGTGCCACTCGATTTTTACTACACCCTATGCACATTATGCTTGGATTGTCTTGCACCTGCATTTGTTTAGTCATATCATCTCCTTGGGTGTTGTGAATGACTCTTATGCCTACCATAGACCGTTCATTGAGAGTCTTATGCATGCTTGCTATGACATTGAGGTAGATGCTTGTTCACTTGTCCCCCATATTAGCATCTTTACCTCAAATTTACATGCTTGTTTCCATGATGCTTTTCCATGTGCTCAATTTAGATGCTTACATTCCATGCCACACTTCTTTGTCAAACCATATGCTATGCTTGATGACAACACTTGTTGGGTGAATCACCTCTTGAATGCTTGGTTTTGCTTCAGTGCCAACCACATTTGTTTTTCCAAGTGCTTGTTATCTTTGCTCCTTTTGAAGGAATTACAAGACGGTGCGACATTGGAGAATGACCATTTCAAGCTTCAACATGATACGTGCTTGGTGGTCGTCTACTTCTACACGGCGACGCCGTCTCCTTCCCATGGTGATGAAGATCACGATCCGTGGACGGATCTCTCCCAAGGAGGGGGAGATGATGCGGAGCATCCCTCGCTCATCCCCATGGACTCTACTACAACTCATCAAGCACCTCGAGGGCCAGTGACAAGAGCACGTGCACGCACCGTCGAAACCGAGGTTAACTCTTTCCTCTTCGAGTTTCTTTCGGATTCACACGAGAGTCGGCTTCTACCTCAAATGGAAACGTTATGCATCCTTAGGTACTTCAGAGATCGTCACAAGGAAGCACAGAGGAGGAATCACCAAGTTCACCGGAGACCCAAGAAGAAGGGGAAGCATCAAGACATGCGAGGAGATGGAGTTCCCGGACACGAAGCCGCGGGAGGGACCAAGTCCCCTGGACACCCCGGGTGCATGGCCGCGTCGCCACCGGGTGCCCGGCCACTGCCTGGGCGTCGCTCCAGCCTGGCCCGGGTGCCCGGCCCCAAGGCCCCGGGTGCCCGGCCTCTTGCCCAGCCGCGCCTGGGCCACACCCCGGGTGCCCGACCACTTGGGCCCGGGTGCCCGACCCCCTGCCTGAGCCGGCCCAGCTCGCCCCGGGTGCCCGGGCTCTCACCCCCCCGGGTGCCCGGCCACCTTTGCCGCCCGCTTGGGCCTCTCCAGCCGGCCCCGGGTGCCCGGCCAAATGGCCCCGGGTGCCCGGCCCCTCTCCAGCCAGCCCCGGGTGCCCGGCCGAAACCCCGGGTGCCCGGCCTCGACCGCCCAGGCTCCTGCGTCTACCCCGGCTGCCCGGGCCTGGGACCCCCAGGTGCCCGGACCACTCCGAGGGCCTGCGTGCCTTGTTGGGCTTTTGCCCATGTACCCCTCTCCACCTCTTATTTCGCCCCTAGACTATAAGTACCCCCGACCTAGCTCATTTGGAGGATAGCAAAGTATTTGATAGACATTTGTGAGCTTTGCTCCATGGATCCACTCCACTAGGAGATCATGACCTCCTCTTGGAGTGACCAACATCAAGACCTCCTCCTTGGGGAAGGATCCCCATCATAGGATCATCAAGCCCTCATCTCCTTCATAGGATTTGGGATGAACTCTACCATGTATCTTATTTCCCTTTGATTATTCATGTACCTTGTGGATCTTGTGTGATTGTTAGTCTAGTGGATGTGTGATTTGGACTTGTTCTTGAGTGTTCCTCTTGTTTTCCCTCTTGTGTTCATATTGTTCTTGGGGATTCCCCCTCCAATTTGTGAAAGATCTTCACCTAGGGTTCTACCCTACAACACGCGCCCTCCTTCCTCGTGGACTCCTCGTTGTGTCTTCGACTTCATCTCCAAATCTTCTGGTTTGCTTTCGGTCCTAGAAATATCATCGTGAAGGTTTCATTCTGTTTGGACTCCGTATGGTATTCCTTTTCTGCAAAACTCTAAAATAGGCAAAAAAAACAAAAACTGACACAGGGCCCTCGGTTAATAGGTTAGTCCCAAAAATAATATAAAATAGCATATTAAAGCCCATTAAACATCCGAAACAGATAATATAATGGAACAATCAAAAATTATATATGGGTTGGAGACGTATCAAGCATCCCCAAGCTTAATTCCTGCTCGTCCTCGAGTAGGTAAATGATAAAAAGAGAATTCTTGATGTGGAATGCTACCTAACATATTTATTCATGTAATTTTCTTTATTGTGGCATGAATGTTCAGATCCGAAAGATTCAAGCCAAAAGTTTAATATTGACATAAAAACAATAATACTTCAAGCATACTAACAAAGAAATCATGTCTTCTCAAAATAACATGGCCAAAGAAAGCTATCCCTACAAAATCATATAGTCTGGCTATGCTCTATCTTCATCACATAAAATATTTAAATCATGCACAACCTCGATGACAAGCCAAGCAATTGTTTCATACTTTTGATGTTCTCAAACTTTTTCAATCTTCACGCAATACATGAGCGTGAGCCATGGACATAGCACTATAGGTGGAATAGAAGGGTGGTTGTGGAGAAGACAAAAAGGAGAAGATAGTCTCACATCAACTAGGCATACCAACGGGCTATGGAGATGCCCACCAATAGATAACAATGTGAGTGAGTAGGGATTGCGATGCAACGGATGCACTAGAGCTATAAGTGTATGAAAGCTCAAAAAGAAAATAAGTGGGTGTGCATCCAACTTGCTTGATCATGAAGACCTAGGGCACTTTGAGGAAGCCCATGATTGGAATATACAAGCCAAGTTCTATAATGAAAAATTCCCACTAGTATCTGAAAGTGAAAACATAGGAGACTCTCTCTATCATGAAGATCATGGTTCTACTTTGAAGCACAAGTATGGAAAAAGGATAGTAACATTGACCCTTCTCTTTTTTCTCTCATTTTTTATTTGGGCCTGCTCTTTTTTTTATGGCCTTATTTTTTTTGTCCGGAGTCTCATCCCGACTTGTGGGGGAATCATAGTATCCATCACCCTTTCCTCACATGGGACAATGCTCTAATAATGAAAATCATCACACTTTTATTTACTTACAACTCAAGAATTACAACTCAATACTTAGAAAAAAATATGACTCTATGTGAATGCCTGATTCAAGAGTGACATGTATGAAAAAATTATGAACGGTGCCCTTGCCACAAATACAATGTCAACTACATGATCATGCAAAGCAGTATGACAATGATGGAGCGTGTCATAATAAATGGAACGGTGGAAAGTTGTATGTCAATATATCTCGGAATGGCTATGGAAATGCCATAATAGTAGGTATGGTGGCTGTTTTGAGGAAGGTATATGGTGGGTGTATGGTATCGGCAAAAATTGCGCGACATAACAGAGGCTAGCAATGGTGGAAGTGTGAGAGTGCGTATAATCCATGGACTCAACATTTGTCATAAAGAACTCACATACTTATTGCAAAAATCTATTAGTTATTGAAACGGAGTACTACACGCATGCTCCTAGGGGGATATATTGGTAGGAAAACACCATCGCTCGTCCCCGACCGCCACTCATAAGGAAGACAATCAATAAATAAATCATGCTCCAACTTCATCACATAACGGTTCACCATACATGCATGCTACGGGAATCACAAACTTTAACACAAGTATCTCTCAAATTCACAATTATTCTACTAGCATGACTCTAATATTACCATCTTCATATCTCAAAACAATCATAAAGAATCAAACTTCTCATAGTATTCAATGCACTTCATATGAAAGTTTTTATTATACCCATCTTGGATGCCCATCATATTAGGACTAATTTTATAACCAAAGAAAATTACCATGCTGTTCTAAAAGACTCTCCAAATAATATAAGTGAAGCATGAGAGTTCAACAATTTCTATAAAATAAAACCACTGCCGTTCTCTAAAAATATATAAGTGAAGCACTAGGGCAATATTGTCTAGCTCAAAAGATATAAGTGAAGCACATAGAGTATTCTAATAAATCACGATTCATGTGTGTCTCTCCCAAAAGGTGTGTACGACAAGGATGATTCTGGTAAACTAAAAAGCAAAGACTCAAATCATACAAGACGCTCCAAGCAAAACACATATCATGTGGTGAATAAAAATATAGCCTCAAGTAAAGTTACGGATAGACGAAGACGGAGGAGGGTATGCCTTTCGGGGCATCCCCAAGCTTAGGCTTTTGGTTGTCCTTGAATTTTACCTTGGGGTTCCTTGGGCATACCCAAGCTTAGGATCTTGCCACTCCTTATTCCAACGTCCATCAAATCCTTACCCAAAACTTGAAAACTTCACAACACAAAACTTCAACAGAAAATCTCATGAGCTCCGTTAGTATAAGAAAATAAATCACCACTTTAAGGTACTGTTGTGAACTCATTATTTATTCATATTGGTTTAAAACCTACTGTATTCGAACTTCTCTATGGTTCATAGCCCCCGATACTACTCATAGGTTCATCAAAATAAGCAAACAACACGCGAAAAACAGAATCTGTTAAAAACAGAACAGTCTGTAGTAATCTGTAACTTTCAAATACTTATGTAAATCTAAAAATTCTGAAATAAATTGGTGGACGTGAGGAATTTGTATATTTATCTTCTGAAAAAAGAATCAACTTAAAATCACTCTTTTATAAAAAATTACAACTAATCTCGTGAGTGCAAAGTTTCTGTTTTTTACAGCAAGATCACATTAACTTTCACCCAAGTCTTCCCAAAGGTTCTACTTGGCACAAACACTAATTAAAACATAAAACCACATCTAACCAGAGGATAGATGAATTATTTATTACTAAACAGGAGCAAAAATTAAAGAACAAAAATATAATTGGGTTGCCTCCCAACAAGCGCTATCGTTTAACGCCCCTAGCTAGGCATTGATAATTTTGATGATGACCACATGAAAGACAAGAATTGAAGCACAAAGGGAGCATCATAAAACACGTGACAAAGACATCTAAGTCTAACATACTTCCTATTCATAGGCATTTTATAAGCAAACAAATTATCAAGGCAAGCAAAAATTAGCATATGCAAGTAAGAAGAAAGAGACGATAGCAATCGCAACATGAAGAGAGGTAATTTAATAACATGAAAATTTATACGATCATATTTTCCTCTCTCATAACAATTACATGTGGGATCATAAGAAAATTCAATAAAATAGCTATCACATAAAATATTTTCAACATGATCCACATGCATGCAAAGTTAACACTCTTCCAAAATAGTGGGATTAACATTAACTAAAGTCATGACCTCTCCAAACCCACTTTTATAAAAAAATCATAAGATTGAACATTATCCAAATATGTGGGATATAAAGTTGACATTCTTCCAAACCAACTTTAAATAATATTGCAAACACTATTATCAATCTCGTATTCATCATGGGGCTTAAATAAATTTTCAAGATCAGAAAAAGAATCGCCCCAATCATGATCATTGCAACAAATAGTAGACATAGCAAAACTAGCATCCCCAAGCTTAGGGTTTTGCATATTACTAGCACAGTTGACATTAATAGAACTTATAATAACATCATTGCAATCATGCTTTTCATCGAAGGAATTATCAAGTATGGGTGCCATAGCAACAATCTCATGTTTAACATAAGGAACTATAGCAAATTCATCTCCATAAATATTGGCATCAAGGCCACAAGAATAGCAAGCATCATGTTCATCAAGGTGTATTTCAATCAAATCATTGGAATCATAATTATCTATAGATTCATGCATATCATTATGTTCTTCTAAATCAACGGTCATTCTTTCAATAAATTCTTTGACATAGACATTATGAGCATAGCTTTCATAGCAATATTTAAGTATGTCAAAATTTTCAGATTTGTAGAGAGTAATATCATACTTTTCAATCAAAGAAGCAACTTCATAAGCACCCTTAAAAGCAATAAATTCTTCAATTTGTTCGATATCATAGTAACTATAAACACCCTTTGCATAAGAAGATAAGATTTCATTATCATTAAACTCACATAGGTAGGGGAGGTGTTTTTTAGGGTTCTTAGAGCAAAAGTAAAATCATAAATTCACAAAGATTCCAAGCATAATGCAGCAATATATTTATTTGATCCCATAAGAGTCTCCCTTTTTCAGACAAACAGTGACACACAAAATGAGCATGCTCATCTAAAGATTTTCCCTCAACTAAACTAGTTGGGGTTTCAGCACGAGCACATATAGATCAAAGATGATCCAAGTAGAACACTTTAAGTGGATCCATATCAATAGATTTTTAGCAAGAAAAGATGCAAGTAAAGAGAAGGCACATGGAAACACAAACAAAGATACATACGGGAAGAATGCGAAGAAAAGGAAAAGGTTTTCGAAAATCATTTTAGAAGTGGGGGCAAGAAAAACGAGAGGCGAATGGCGAATAATGTAATGCAAGGGAGTAGAGTTTATGATGGGTACTTGGTATGGCTTGACTTGGTGTAGATCTCCCCGGCAGCGGTGCCAGAAATCCTTCTTGCTACCTCTTGAGCTTGCGTTGGTTTTCCCTTGAAGAGGAAAGGGTGATGCAGCAAAGTAGCGTAAGTATTTCCTTTAGTTTTGAGAACCAAGGTATCAATCCAGTACGAGACTACGCGCAAGTCACCGAATACCTGCACAAACAATCAAGAACTTTCAACCAACGCGATAAAGGGGTTGTCAATCCCTTCACGGTCACTCGCAAAAGTGAGATCTGATAGAGATAGATAAACGGTAAAGTAAATATTTTTGGTATTTTTGGTTTATAGATTGGAAAGTAAAGATTGCAAAACAATAGATCAGAAACTAGCAAGATGTAAACGAGATTCAATATAATGGAAAAGAGACCTGGGGGCCATAGGTTTCACTAGTGGCTTCTCTCTAGATATCATATATTACGGTGGGTGAACAAATTACTGTTGAGCAATTGATTGAAAAGCGCATATTTATGACAATATCTAAGGCAATGATCATGAACATAGGCATCACGTCCGTGTCAAGTAGACCACCTCCTGCCTGCATCTACTACTATTACTCCACACATCGACCGCTATCCAGCATGCATCTAGAGTATTAAGTTCATAAAGAATGGAGTACTGCATTAAGTAAGATGACATGATGTAGAGGAATTAACTCAAGCAATATTATGAAAACCTCATCTTGTTATCCTCGATGGCAACAATGCAATACGTGCCTTGCTGCGCCTACTGTCACTGGGAAAGGACACCGCAAGATTGAACCCAAAGCTAAGCACTTCTCCCATTGCAAGAAAGATCAATCTAGTAGGCCAAACTAAACCAATAATTCAAAGAGACTTACAAAGGTATCAAATAATGCATATAAGAATTTAGAGAACCAAATAATATTCATAGATAATCTTATTCATAAATCCACAATTCATCGTATCTCGGCAAACACACCGCAAAAGAGTATTACATCGAATAGATCTCCAATAACATCAAGGAGAACATGGTATTGAGAATCAAAGAGAGAGAAGCCATCTAGCTAATAGCTATGGACCCGAAGTTTTGTGGTAAACTACTCACGCTTCATCGGAGAGGTAATGGTGTTGATGTAGAAGCCCTCCATGATTGAATCCCCCTCCGCCAGATCACCGGAAAAGGTGCCAAGATGGGATCTCACGGGTACAGAAGGTTGTGGCGGTGGAAAAGTGGTTTCGTGGCTCCCCCTGATGTTTTTAGGGTATAAGAGTATATATAGGCGAAGGAACTAGGTCAGGGGAGCTACAAGGGGCCCATGAGGGTGGGGGTTGTTGGGGAACGTAGCAATAATTCAAAATTTTCTTACGTATCACCAAGATCCGTCTAGGAGATTCTAGCAACAAGAGAGAGAGAGAGGAAGTGCATCTTCATACGTTTGAAGATCGCTAAGCGGAAGCATTACAAGAACGCGGTTGATGGAGTCGTACTCGCGGCGATTCAAATCGCGGAAGATCCGATTTAGCGCCGAACGAACGGCACCTCCGTGTTCAACACACGTACAGCCCGGGGACGTCTCCTCATTCTTGAACCAGCAAGGGGAGAGGAGAAATTGAGGGAGAGCTCTGGCAGCACGACGGCGTGGTGGTGGAGCTTGTGGTATTCCTGCAGGGCTTCGCCAAGCACTACGGAGGAGGACGAAGAGTTGGAGGAGGGAGGGGCTGCGCCAGGGGAAGGGTGCTGCAGCCCTCCCACCCTCCCTCTATTTATAGGGTGAAGGGGAGAGGGGACCGACCCCTCTAGATCCCATCTAGAGGGGGGGGGGCGGCGGCCAGGAGGGGGAGACTTCCCCCCCAAGCAAGGTGGAGGTGCCCCCTCCCCTAGGGTTTCCAAACCCTAGGCGCCTTGGGCCCTTGGGTGGGGGGCGCACCAGCCCACTAGGGGCTGGTTCCCTCCCATATTCAGCCCATTAAGTCCCCCGGGGCAGGTGGCCTCACCCGGTGGACCTCTGGACACCTTTCGGTGGTCCCGGTACAATACCGATAACCCCCGAAACTATTCCGGCGATTGAAACTGGACTTCCCATATATAAATCTTCACCTCCGGACCATTCTGAAACTCTTCGTGACGTCCGGGATCTCATCCGGGACTCCGAACAACCTTCGGTAACCACATATAATTTCACATAACAACTCTAGCGTCACCGAACCTTAAATGTGTAGACCCTACGGGTTCGGGAACCATGCAAACATGATCGAGACATTCTTCGGCCAATAACCAACACAAGGGATCTGGATACACATGTTGGCTCCCGCGTGTTCCAGGATGATCTCATCGGATGAACCACGATGTCGGGGATTCAATCAATCCTGTATACAATTCCCTTTGTCCACCGGTATGTTACTTGCCCGAGATTCGACGATCGGTATCCCAATACCTCATTCAATCTCATTACCGGCAAGTCTCTTTACTCATTCTATAACACATGATCCTGTGACTAACTCCTTAGCCACATTGAGCTCATTATGATGATGAATTATCGAGTGGGCCCAAAGATACCTCTCCGTCATACGGAGTGACAAATCCCAGTCTCGATTCGTGCCAACCCAACAGACAGTTTCGAAGATACCTATAGTGCACCTTTATAGCCACCCAGTTACATTGTGACGTTTTGTACACCCAAAGAATTCCTACGGTATCCGGGAGTTGCACAATCTCATGGTCTAAGGAAATGATACTTGACATTAGAAAAGCTCTTAGCAAACGAACTACACGATCTTGTGCTATGCTTAGGATTGGGTGTTGTCCATCACATCATTCTCCTAATGATGTGACCCCGTTATCAATGACATCCAATGTCCATGGTCAGGAAACCATAACCATCTATTGATCAACAAGCTAGTCAACTAGAGGCTCACTAGGGACATGTTGTCATATATGTATTCACACATGTATTATGGTTTCCAGTTAATACAATTATAGCATGAACAATAGAGAATTATCATGAACAAGGAAATACAATAATAACCATTTTATTATTGCCTCTAGGGCATATTTCTAACAGTATCCCACTTGCACTAGAGTCAATAATCTAGTTTCACATCACTATGTGATTGTAATGAATCCAACACCCATGGGGTTTGATCATATCTCGCCTGTGAGAGAGGTTATTAGTCAACGGGTCTGAACCTTTCAGATCTGTGTGTGTGTTTTACAAATCTCTGTGTCAGCTTGTAGATGCAGCTACCATGTGCTATTTGGAGCTATTCCAAATAATTGTTCTACTATATAAATCCGGTTTACTACTCATAGTCATCTAGATTAGTATCAAAGTTTGCATCGATGTAACCCTATACGACGAACTCCTTTACCACCTCCATAATCGAGAAAATTCCTTAGTCCACTAGTTTACTAATGATAACTTTGACCGTTGTCCTGTGATCCATTCCTGGATCACTCTTGTACCCCTTGACTAACTCATGGCAAGGCACACTTCAGGTGCGGTACACAACATAGCATACTATAGAGCCTACGCTAAAGCATAGGAGACGACCTTCGTCCTTTCTCTCTCTTCTGCCATGGTCAGGTCTTGGGTCTTACTCAATACTCGCACCTTATAACACAGCCAAGAACTCCTTCTTTGCCGATCTATTTTGAACTCCTTCAAAATCTTGTCACGGTATGTATTCATTTGAAAGTACTATTAAGCGTTTTTGAACTATCCTTATAGATCTTGATGCTCAATGTTCAAGTAGCTTTATCCAGGTTTTGATTGAAAAATACCTTTCAAACAACCCTATATGCTTTCCAGAAATTCTACATCATTTTCGATCAACAATATGTCAACAACATATACTCATCAGAAATTCTATAGTGCTCCCACTCACTTCTTTGGAAATACAAGTTTCTCATAAACTTTGTATAAGCCCAAAATCTTTGATCATCTCATCAAAGCGTATATTCCAACTCCAAGATGCTTACTCCAGTCCTTCGAAGGATTGCTGGAGCTTTGCATGCTTGTTACCATCTTTTAGGATTGACAAGACCTTCTGGCTATATCACATACCTTTCCTCAAGAAAATCGTCGAGGAAACAATGTTTTGACATCCTATCTGCAAGATTTCATAAATAATGCAGTAACTACTAATATAATTCCAACAGACTCTTAGCATCACTACGAGTGAGATAGTCTCATCGTAGTCAACTCCTTGAACTTGTCAGAAAACACCTTAGCGACAAGTCGAGCTTTCTTAATGGTGACACTTACCATCATTGTCTGTCTTCCTTTTAAAATCCATATGTACCTAACAGCCTTACGACCATCAAGCAGTTCTTCCAAAGTCTACACTTTGTTTTCATACATGGACCCTCTCTCGGATTTTATGGCCTCGAGCCATTTGTCGGAATCCGGGCCCACCATCGCTTCTCCATAGCTCGTAGGTTCATTGTTATCTAGCAACATGACCTTCAAGACAGGATTATCGTACCACTCTGAAGTAGTATGCGTCCTTGTCATCCTATGAGGTTTGGTTGTGGCTTGATCCAAAGTTTCATGATCACTATCATCAGCTTCCACTTCAATTGCTTTACGTGCCACAGGAACCACTTCCTGTGCCCTGCTCCACACTGGTTGAAGTGACGGTTCAATAACCTCATCAAGTCTTCACCATCCTCCCACTCAATTCTTTTGAGAGAAACTTTTCCTCGAGAAAGGACCCGTTTTTAGAAACAATCACTTTTGCTTCCGGATCTGAAATAGGAGGTATACCCAACTGTTTTCGGTGTCCTATGAAGATGCATTTATCCGCTTTGGGTTCGAGCTTATTAGGCTAAAACTTTTCACATAAGCGTCGCAGCCCAAAACTTTTAAGAAATGACAGCTTAGGTTTCTCTAAACCATAGTTCATACGGTGTCATCTCAACGGAATTGCGTGGTGCCCTATTAAAGTGAATGCAGTTGTCTCTCATGCCTAACCCATAAACGATAGTGGTAATTTGATAAGAGACATCATGGTATGCACCACATCTAATAGGGTGCAGCTATGATGTTCGGACATACCATTACACTATGGTGTTCCACGCGGTATTAGTTGTGAAACAATTTCTGCAATGTCTTAATTGTGTACCAAACACATAACCCAGATATTCATCTCTTTGATCATATCATATCATAGAGAGGAAGTGCATCTTCATACCTTTGAAGATCGCTAAGCGGAAGCGTTACAAGAATGCGGTTGATGGAGTCGTGCTCGCAGCGATTCCAATCGCGGAAGATCTGATCTAGCGCCGAACGGACGACGCCTCCGTGTTCAACACACGTACAGCCCGGGGACGTCTCCTCCTTCTTGATCCAGCAAGGGGAGAGGAGAAGTTGAGGGAGAGCTCCGGCAACACGACGGCATGGTGGTGGAGCTTGTTGTTTTCCTGCAGGGCTTTGCCAAGCACTACGGAGGAGGAGGAAGAGTTGGAGGAGGGAGGAGCTGCGCAAGGGGAAGGGTGCTGCAGCCCTCCCACCCTCCCTCTATTTATAGGGTGAAGGGGAGAGGGGGACGACCCCTCTAGATCCCATCTAGAGGGGGGCGGCAGCCAGGAGGGGGAGACTTCCCCCCCCCCCCCAAACAAGGTGAAGGCGCCCCCTCCCCTAGGGTTTCCAAACCCTACGCGCCTTGGGCCCTTGGGGGGCGCACCAGCCCACTAGGGGGCTCGTTCCCTCCCATATTCAGCCCATTAAGTCCCCTGGGGCAGGTGGCCTCACCCGGTGGACCTCGGACACCTTTCGGTGGTCCCGATACAATACCGATAACCCCCAAAACTATTCTGGTGACTGAAACTGGACTTCCCATATATAAATCTTCACCTCCAGACCATTCTGGAACTCCTCGTGACGTCCGGTATCTAATCCGGGACTCTGAACAACCTTCGGTAACCACATATAATTTCCCATAACAACTCTAGCGTCACCGAACCTTAAGTGTGTAGACCCTACGAGTTCGGGAACCATGCAGACATGATCGAGACATTCTCCGGCCAATAACCAATAGCGGGATCTGGATACCCATGTTGGCTCCCACATGTTCCACGATGATCTCGTCGGATGAACCACGATGTCGGGGATTCAATCAATCCCGTATACAATTCCCTTTGTCCACCGGTATGTTACTTGCCCGAGATTCGTTTGTCGGTATCCCAATACCTCGTTCAATCTCGTTACCGGCAAGTCTCTTTACTCGTTCCGTAACGCATGATCTCTTGACTAACTCCTTAGTCACATTGAGCTTATTATGATGATGCATTACCGAGTGGACCCAGAGATACCTCTCCGTCATACGAAGTGACAAATCCCAGTCTCGATTCATGCCAACCCAACAGACACTTTTGGAGATACCTGTAGTGCACCTTTATAGCCACCCAGTTACGTTGTGACATTTTGTACACCCAAAGCATTCCTACGGTATCCGGGAGTTGCACAATCTCATGGTCTAAGGAAATGATACTTGACATTAGAAAAGCTCTTAGCAAACGAACTACACGATCTTGTTCTATGCTTAGGATTGGGTCTTGTCCATCACATCATTCTCCGAATGATGTGACCCCGTTATCAATGACATCCAATGTCCATGGTCAGGAAACCATAACCATCTATTGATCAACAAGCTAGTCAACTAGAGGCTCACTAGGGACATGTTGTGGTCTATGTATTCACACATGTATTACGGTTTCCAGTTAATACAATTATAGCATGAACAATAGACAATTATCATGAACAAGGAAATACAATAATAACCATTTTATTATTGCCTCTAGGGCATATTTCCAACAGGGGCCTGCCTAACCCCTGAGCGCGCCCTCCTACCTCGTGGCCTCCTCGTTGTGTCTCCAACTTCATCTCCAAGTCTTCTGGTTTGCTTTCGTTCGAAGAAAGATCATCGCGAAGGTTTCATTCCGTTTGGACCCCGTTTAGTATTCCTTTTCTGCAAAACTCTTAAATAGCCAAAAAACAAAAACTGGCACTGGGCCCTCTATTAATAGGTTAGTTCCAAAAATAACATAGAATAGCATATTAAAGCCCATTAAACATCCAAAACAGATAATATAATTGCATGGAATAATCAAAAGTATAGGTACGTTGGAGACTTATCAGACACCATATGAAAGATCCAACCAAAATCACTCTACCAAGTTAGATGTGTCTCGTTATAAGTGGCACTTCAACAAATTAGAGGCAATACATGTTTAAAATGATATGCAAGATGCAACCAATATTACACTATCGACTTGAAGGTGTCTTGTCAGAAGTGATTGATGAGGGATACACAAGAAAAGTAGTATGATGTAAGAACATGGTTAATAGAAAGACGTAATATGTACCAAAAACGGGAAGGCATGCCATATTCACAGGTATAATGTGATAACTAACCAGATGCAATTTACCCTAAATAGAAGCATTACAAGGTAGACACCATATGCAACATGCAACCACATATCACATTGCAAAGTAAGATCAAGCACCTTCGATGGTGGTGTAGGGGAATTGTGGTCATCAACTAGAGAGTTATATTGACTATTTTCATTTAGCCTTGCTGTTTCTTGAGAATCATGTGGGGAGGATGACCCTGCACTCTTTAAACGAGTAACGCATCTCGCAGTAACCCACTGGGGTGACAGTCTCATCATAAGTGATTGATGAGGGATACAAAAAAGCATTAGTTTGATGTACGAATATGGTTAATAGACATATGTAGTATGTATCAAAAATAGGAAGGCATGTCATTATCAAAGGTATAATATGTAAAGTAAGCAGATGCAATTTAACCAAATTGGAAGCAATACAAGCTAGACACCATATGCAACATGCAATCACATTTGACATCACGAAGTTAAAGTAAGCACCTGGGATGGTTGTGTGTGGCAATTGAGATCATCAACTGTAGAGCTACGTTTACTGTCTCCATCTGCTGACACTGCACCCTTTAGAGTGCTGAAATGCTTAGTGCTTATCTTCGAATTACACTGGAGCGGCTTCTGTCTTTTCTTTTGTGTACTCATCAACACTGTCGGATTAAGGGATCCTCAAACCCTTGAGAGGTTCGAACTCTGGGGTGCGTGCGGAGATCTCAACCTACCCAGCCTGCCTACTCACGATCCTCCTAAGCCTAGCACGACAAGCTCAAAGAGACAAAGAGACACAACAGTTTATCCTGGTTCGAGCCACCTCGCGGTGTAATACCCTACTCCAGCGTTTTTGGTGGATTGCCTCGGAGGGCTGAGGATGAACTAGTACAGTGGATGAACTGGCCTCAGGAGGTGAGGCGTTCTTGAGGTCAAGGGAGCTGGTGTGGTGTGAGCTAGTTCGACCTCTCTCCCCCTTTCTATGGTGGTGGATAGTCCTATTTATAGTGGCATTGGTCCTCTTCCCAAATGTTGGTGGGAAGGGATCCCACAACGGCCGGATTTGAAAGGGGACAAGTAGTACAGCTTATCCTGACAAAAGTAGTCTTCGCCTGTGAAAAGCCTCTGGTTGTGACGCTACGGTGGGCTCGTTGTCGGTGTCAAAACCGGCAGATCTCGGGTAGGGGGTCCCGAACTGTGCGTCTAAGGCTAATGGTAACAGGAGGTAGGGGACACGATGTTTTACCCAGGTTCGGTCCCTCTCGATGGAGGTAATACCCTACTTCCTGCTTGATTGATCTTGATGATATGAGTATTACAAGAGTTGATCTACCACGAGATCGAAGAGGCTAAACCCTCGAAGCTAGCCTATGATTATGATTGTTGTTGTCCTATGGACTAAACCGTCCAGTTTATATAGACACCGGAGGGGGCTAGGTTACATAGAGTCGGTTATAGAGAAGGGAATCTACATATCCGAATTGCTAAGCTTGCCTTCCATGCAAAGGAGAGTCCCATCCGGACACGGGACGAAGTCTTCAATCTTGTATCTTCATAGTCCAACAGTCCGGCCAAAGTATATAGTTCGGCTGTCCGAGGACCCCTTAATCCAGGACTCCCTCAGTAGACCCTGAACCAGGCTTCAATGACGATGAGTCCGGCATGCAGATTGTCTTCCGCATTGCAAGGCGGGTTCCTTCTCCGAATACTCCGTAGAAGATTTAGAACACAACGATCGTGTCCGGCTCTGCAAAACAAATTCCACATACCACCGTAGAGAGCACAATATTCCATAAATCTAATCTGCTGACAACTTTTTATAGCATGACGCCACGGTCTAGTCATTATTAGAACCGTTTTTCATAACCAGCTACTGCACGTAATGCGAGGCGGTTTCCTTGACATGTCTTGTTAAAGTAGAGATCGTGTCCCCTTATCACGGGATTCTCATCAATACGGGTATCGGTAACCCAACCGCGCCATCAATTGTGGCACCTGGGAAATAAGCAATTTTAACGGGCAAGTGGGGAGGCGCACAGTTTCTACCGCCTCTATAAAGGGATAGGGATTCTCCTCTTTCACCCACGCCTTCTTCCTTCTTCGCTCATCCATTCTCGCACGCTCGAGCTCCAGTGCCCCAGTTCTCACCTTCTCCATACAGCCAAACATGTCTGGAGCGGGAGGCAAGTGGATGGCCTCCTCCGTCACGGAGGAGGACATTACGAAGCTTCAGGCAGCCGGATACTGGGCCGCAGACATCATGCACCGGCTCCCGGACGCAGGGCAGATCATTCCGACTCCGGGACCCCACGAGAGGGTTGTGTTCGTCGCCCACTTCGTCCGCGGACTGGGATTCCCCCTCCACACATTTGTCAGCGGGCTCATGTTCTATTACGGGCTGGATTTTCATGATCTGGCCCCCAACTTCATCCTCAATATCTCGGTGTTTATCTCGTGTGCGAGGCTTTCCTCCGGGGGCCATAGGTTTCACTAGTGGCTTCTCTCAAGATAGCATAAGTATTACGGCGGGTGAACAAATTACTGTCGAGCAATTGATAGAAAAGCGAATAATTATGAGATTATCTAGGCATGATCATGTATATAGGCCTCACGTCCGTGACAAGTAGATCGACTCCTGCCTGCATCTACTACTATTACTCCACACATCGACCGCTATCCAGCATGCATCTAGAGTATTAAGTTCATAAAGAACAGAGTAACGCATTAAGAAAGATGACATGATGTAGAGGGATAAACTCATGCATTATGATATAAACCCCATATTTTTATCCTCGATGGAAACAATACAATACGTGCCTTGCTGCCTCTGCTGTCACTGGTAAAGGACACCACAAGACTAAACCCAAATCTAAGCACTTCTCCCATTGCAAGAAAGATAAATCTAGTAGGCCAAACCAAACTGATAATTCGAAGAGACTTGCAAAGATAACTTAATCACAGATAAAAGAATTCAGAGGAGATTCAAATATTTCTCATATATAAACTTGATCATAAACCCACAATTCATCGGATCTCGACAAACACACCGCAAAAAGAGTTACATCGAATAGATCTCCAAGAAGATAGACGAGAACTTGGTATTGAGAATCAAAGAGAGAGAAGAAGCCATCTAGCTAATAACTGTGGACCCGAAGGTCTGTGGTAAACTACTCACAACTCATAGGAGAGGCCTTGGATATGATGTAGAGGCCCTCCATGGTCGATTTCCCCTCCGGCGGAGTGCCGGCGAAGGCTCCAAGATGGGATCTCGCGGATACAGAAGGTTGCGGCGGTGGAATTAGGTTTTCATGGTCTGTTCTGATGTTCTCGAGGTACGTGGGTATATATAGGAGGAAGAAGTAGGTTGGTGGACGCTCGAGGGGCCCACGAGGGTGGGGGGCGCGCCCACCTGTAGGGGGCGCGCCGGGCACCCTCATGGCCGCCTCACTTGTTGCTTGACTTCCACTCCAAGTCTCCAGGTTTGCATTTGTTCCAAAAAGATCGCTCCCCAAATGTTTTATCGCATTTGGACTCCGTTTGATATTCCTTTTCTTCGAAACACTGAAATAGGCAAAAAAAACAGCAATTCAGGTTGGGCCTCCGGTTAGTAGGTTAGTCCCAAAAATGATATAGAAGTGTAAAGTAAAGCCCATAAACATCCAAAACGGGTAATATAATAGCATGGAACAATCAAAAATTATAGATACGTTGGAGACGTATCAAGCATCCCCAAGCTTAATTCCTGCTCGTCCTTGAGTAGGTAAATGATAAAAACAGAATTTTTGATGTGGAATGCTACCTAGCATAATTCTCAATGTAATTTTCATTATTGTGGCATGAATGTTCAGATCCAAATGATTCAAAATAAAAGTTCATATTGACATAAGAAATAATAATACTTCAAGCATACTAACTAAGCAATCATGTCTTCTCAAAATAACATGGCTAAAGAAAGTTATCCCTACAAAATCATATAGTCTAGCTGTTGCTCTATCTTCATCACACAAAGTATTTAATCATGCACAACCCCGATGACAAGCCAAGCAATTGTTTCATACTTTAGTAATCTCAAACTTTTTCAACTTTCACGCAATACATGAGCGTGAGCCATGGACATAGCACTATATATGGAATAGAATGGTGGTTGTGGAGAAGACAAAAAGGAGAAGATAATCTCACATCAACTAGGCGTATCAACGGGCTATGGAGATGCCCATTAATAGATATCAATGTGAGTGAGTAGGGATTGCCATGCAACGGATGCACTAGAGCTATAAATGTATGAAAGCTCAACAAAAGAAACTAAGTGGGTGTGCATCCAACTCGCTTGCTCACGAAGGCCTAGGGCATTTTGAGGAAGCCCATCATTGGAATATACAAGCCAAGTTCTATAATGAAAAATTCCCACTAGTACATGAAAGTGACAACATACGAGACTCTCTATCATGAAGATCATGGTGCTACTTTGAAGCACAAGTGTGGTAAAAAGGATAGAAGCATTGTCCCTTCCCTCATTTTCTCTCATTTTTTGTTTGGCCTTTCTCCCCTTTTTTATTTTGGCCTTTCTCTTTTTTTAAAGTCCGAAGTCTCATCCCGACTTGTGGGGGAATCATAGTCTTCATCATCCTTTCCTCACTGGGATAATGCTCTAATAATGAAGATCATCACACTTTTATTTACTTACAACTCAAGATTACAACTCAATACTTAGAACAAGATATGACTCTATATGAATGCCTCCGGCGGTGTATTGGGATATGCAATGAATCAAGAGTGACATGTATGAAAATTAGGAAGGTGGCTTTGCCACAAATACAATGTCAACTACATGATCATGCAAAGAGCAATATGACAATGATGATGCGTGTCATATAAATGGAACGGTGGAAAGTTGCATGGCAATATATCTCGGAATGGCTATGGAAATGTTATAATAGGTAGGTATGGTGGGTGTTTTTAGGAAGGTATATGGTGGGTGTATGGTACCGGCGAAAGTTGCACGGCACAAGAGAGGCTAGCAATGGTGGAAGGTGAGAGTGCGTATAATCCATGGACTCAACATTAGTCATAAAGAACTCATATACTTATTGCAAAAATCTACAAGTCATTGAAAACAAAGTACTATGTGCATGCGCCTAGGGGAATAGATTGGTAGGAAAAGACCATCGCTCGTCCCCGACCGCCACTCATAAGGAAGACAATCAATAAATAAAATTGTGCTCCAACTTCATCACAAAGCGGTTCACCATACGTGCATGCTACGGGAATCACAAACTTCAACACAAGTATTCTTTAAATTCATAATCACCCAACTATCATGACTCTAATATTACCACCTCTATATCTCAAAACAATTATCAAGTATCAAATTGATCATAGCATCCAATTCACTTTCTATGATAGTTTTTATTATACCCAACTTGGATGCCCATCATTCTAGGACCAATTTTATAACCATAGCAAATACCATGCTGTTCTAAGAGACTCTCAAAATAATATAAGTGAAGCATGAGAGATCAACAATTTCTACAAAATTAAGCCACCGCTGTGCTCTAAAAGATATAAGTAAAGCACTAGAGCAAAAACTATCTAGCTCAAAAGATATAAGTGAAGCACATAACGTATTATAATCAAGTGGGCTTCTCCCAAAAGGTGTGTACAGAAAGGATGATTGTGGTGATATAAAAAGCAAAGACTAAAATCATACAAGACGCTCCAAGCAAAACACATATCATGTGGCGAATAAAAATATAGCTCCAAGTAAAGTTACCAATAGACGAAGACGAAAGAGGGGATGCCTTCTGGGGCATGCCCAAGCTTAGGCTTTTGGTTATCCTTGAATATCTTGGGGTGCCATGGGCATCCGCAAGCTTAGGCTCTTGCCACTCCTTATTCCATAATCCATCAAATCTTTAGCCAAAACTTGAAAACTTCACAACACAAAACTCAACAGGAAATCTCATAAGCTCCGTTAGTGCAAGAAAGAAAGAACACCACATAAGGTACTATAATTAACTCATTATTTATTTATATTGGTGCTAAACCTACTGTATTCCAACTTCTCTATGGTTCATACCCTACATACTAGCCATAGATGCATCAAACTAAGCAAACAACACACGAAAAATAGAATCTGTCAAAAACAGAACAGTCTGTAGCAATCTGTAACTCTCGAATACTTCTGGAACTCAAAAAATCCTACCAAAATAGGAAGTCCTGGGAAATTTGTCTATTGATCTACAGCAAAAAGAATCGACGCAAAATCTCATTTCTGTTAATTACTAAAATTATATTCATGCGCACAAAGTTTCTGTTTTTCAGCAGAATCAAATTAACTATCACCATAGGTTATCCTATAGATTCTACTTGGCACAAACACTAATTAAAACATAAAAACACATCTAAAAAGAAGCTAAATGAAAAATTTTATTACTAAACATAAGCAAAAACAAAAAACAAAAATAAAATTGGGTTGCCTCCCAACTAGCGCTATTGTTTAACACCCCAAGCTAGGCATAAAAGCGAGGATAGATCTAAGTAGTGCTATCTTTGGCACTCAATTCATAAGTAGCTCGCATGATAGATTCATAAGGTAATTTGACTTTATTTCTTGTAAAGTGATCCATGCTTTTCCTTAATGGAAATGGGAATCTAATATTCCCTTCCTTCATATCAATAATTGCACCAATCGTTCTAAGGAAAGGTCTACCAAGAATAATAGGACAAGAAAGATTGGAATCTATATCAAGAATGATAAAATCTACGGGCACATAATTCCTATTTGCAACAATAAGAACATCATTGATCCTTCCCATAGGTTTCTTAATGGTGGAATCCGCAAGGTGCAAATTTAAAGAGCAATGATCAAGATCATGGAAACCTAGAATATCACATAAAGTTTTCGGAATCGTGGAAACACTAGCACCCAAATCACATAAAGCATAACACTCATGATCTTTAATTTTAATCTTTATAGTAGGTTCCCACTCATCATAAAGTTTTCTAGGTATAGAAACTTCCAAATTAAGTTTTTCATCATAAGATTGCATCAAGGCATCAACGTTATGTTTGGTAAAAGCTTTATTTTGACTATAAGCATGAGGAGAATTCAACACGGATTGCAACAAGGAAATACAATCTATTAAAGAACAATTATCATAATTAAATTCCTTGAAATCCAAGATAGTGGGTTCAATGCTATTTAAAGTCTTGACCTCTCCAATCCCACTTCTACCAAATTTAGCATCAAGATCTAAAAACTCCGAATCATTGGGATGCCTTTTAACTAAAGTTGACTCATCTCCATTCCCATCATTATTAAGATTCGTATTGCAAAACAAAGATTTAATAGGGGACACATCGATAACTTTTAGATCTTCATCATTATTTTCATGGAAATTAGAAGAACACACTTTTACAAAGCAACCTTTCTTAGCACACAATCTAGCGGTTCTTTCTTTGCACTCATCAATGGAATTTCTCATAGCTTTGAGAGACTCATTGATATCATGCTGAGGAGGAGTAGATCGAAGTTTCAAAGAATCAACATCAAGCGAAAGCCTATCAACGTTCCTAGCCAAATCATCAACTTTAAGCAATTTTTCTTCAATCAAAGCATTAAAATTCTTTTGAGAGATCATAAATTCTTTAACACTATTCTCAAAATCAGAGGGCATCTTATTAAAATTACCATAAGAATTATTATAGGAATTTCCATAATTATTAGAGGAATTACTAGGGAACGGTCTAGGATTAAAGTTTCCTCTATAAGCATTGTTACCAAAATTATTCCTACCAACAAAATTCACAACCATAGATTCATTATTATTCTCAATCAAAGTAGACAAAGGCATATCATTGGGATCAATAGGAGCACTCTTAGTAGCAAACAATTTCATAAGTTCATCCATCTTTCCACTCAAAACATTAATTTCTTCTATAGCATGCACTTTCTTACTAGTAGATCTTTCAGTGTGTCATGGAGAATAATTAGCCATAATGTTATCAAGGAGTTTAGTAGCTTCTCCTAAGGTGATCTCCATAAAAGTGCCTCCCGCGGCCGAATCTAAAAGATTTCTAGAAGCAAAATTCAATCCGGCATAAATTTTTTGTATAATCATCCAAAAATTCAAACCATGATAGGGCAATTGCGAATCATCAATTTAATTCTTTCCCAAGATTGGGTAACATGCTCATGGTCAAATTGTTTTAAATTCATAATATCGTTCCTAAGAGAGGTGATCTTAGCGGGAGGAAAATACTTAGAGATAAAAGCATCTTTGCACTTATTCCATGAATCAATACTATTCTTAGGCAAAGACAAAAACCAAACTTTAGCTTGATCTCTAAGTGAAAACAGAAATAACTTCAATTTAACAATATCATTATCCGTATCTTTCTTCTTTTGCATCTCACACAAATCAACAAAGTTGTTTAGATGGGTAGCGACATCTTCACTAGGAAGGCCGGAGAATTGATCTTTCATAACAAGATTCAGCAAAGCAGCATTGATCAAGATTCAACATCATTAAGAGGAGCAATCGGAGTACTAAGGAAACCATTATTATTGGTATTGGAAAAATCACACAATTTGGTATTATCTTCCGCCATCGTGACAAGCAATCCAACACACAAGCAAACAAAAAGGCAAGCGAAAGAGAGAGGGGATTGGGAAAGAGAGGGCAAAATAAAACGGAAAGGGTGAAGTGGGGGAGAAGAAAATGAGAGGCAAATGGCAAATAATGTAATGCGAGGGAGATGAGTTTGTGATGGGTACTTGGTATGTCTTGACTTGAGCGAAGACCTCCCCGGCAACGGCACCAGAAATCCTTCTTGCTATGTCTTGAGCTTGCGTTGGTTTTCCTTGAAGAGGAAAGGGTGATGCAGCAAAGTAGCGTAAATATTTCCCTCAGTTTTTGAGAACCAAGGTATCAATCTAGTAGGAGGCTACACTCAAATCCCTCATACCTTCACAAACAAAGAAGAACCTTGCAACCAACGCGATGAAGGGGTTGTCAATCCCTTCACGGCCACTTGCAAAAGTGAGATCTAATAGAGATAATAAGATAAATATTTTTTTGGTATTTTTATGATATAGATTCGAAAAGTAAAGATGCAAATAAAAGTAGATGGTAAACTTATATGATAAAAGATAGACCCAGGGGCCATAGGTTTCACTAGTGGCTTCTCTCAAGATAGCATAAGTATTACGGTGGGTGAACAAATTACTGTCGAGCAATTGATAGAAAAGCAAATAATTATGAGATTATCTAGGCATGATCATGTATATAGGCCTCACGTCCGTGACAAGTAGATCGACTCCTGCCTGCATCTACTACTATTACTCCACACATCGACCGCTATCCAGCATGCATCTAGAGTATTAAGTTCATAAAGAACAGAGTAACGCATTAAGAAAGATGACATGATGTAGAGGGATAAACTCATGCAATATGATATAAACCCCATATTTTTATCCTCGATGGAAACAATACAATACGTGCCTTGCTGCCTCTGCTGTCACTGGTAAAGGACACCACAAGACTGAACCCAAATCTAAGCACTTCTCCCATTGCAAGAAAGATAAATCTAGTAGGCCAAACCAAACTGATAATTCGAAGAGACTTGCAAAGATAACTTAATCACACATAAAAGAATTCACAGGAGATTTAAATATTTCTCATAGATAAACTTGATCATAAACCCACAATTCATCGGATCTCGACAAACACACCGCAAAAAGAGTTACATCGAATAGATCTCTAAGAAGATCGACGAGAACTTGGTATTGAGAATCAAAGAGAGAGAAGAAGCCATCTAGCTAATAATTATGGACCCGAAGGTTTGTGGTAAACTACTCACAACTCATAGGATATGATGTAGAGGCCCTCCATGGTTGATTTCCCCTCCGGCGGAGCGCCGGCGAAGGCTCCAAGATGAGATCTCGCGGATACAGAAGGTTGCGTCGGTGGAATTAGGTTTTCGTGGTCTGTTCTGATGTTCTCGAGGTACGTGGGTATATATAGGAGGAATAAGTAGGTCGGTGGACACTCGAGGGGCCCACGAGGGTGGGGGGCGCGCCGGGCACCCTCGTGGCCGCCTCGCTTGTTGCTTGACTTCCACTCCAAGTCTCCAGGTTTGCATTTGTTCCAAAAAGATCGCTCCCGAAGGTTTCATCCCGTTTGGACTCCGTTTGATATTCCTTTTCTTCAAAACACTGAAATAGGCAAAAAAACAGCAATTCGGCTGGGCCTCCGGTTAGTAGGTTAGTCCCAAAAATGATATAAAAGTGTAAATAAAGCCCATAAACATTGAAAGTGGTGCAAAAAACAGCAATTCGGCTGGGCCTCCGGTTAGTAGGTTAGTCCCAAAAAAAACAGCAATTCGTCTGGGCCTCCGGTTTATGGCTCAATTTCAAAATCTCTCCAACCAAGGTAGACGGTGAATGGTGGAATTAATTTCGTAGTTTGCACAAGTAATTAGTACCCTCGTTTTTCTCAAGAAGTTATGTTTACCGATGCATTAATTCAACGAATGCATGCATGACCACTAAATTTTCATGAACTTCTACATGCATTGGTGAGTTTTCTCTTGATACTGCTTGCATCGGGTGATTTAATGCACCTTGTAATCCAAACGAATTTTTTAGATGAGACCTATAAATCAGAAAGGAGGGCTAGTATGTAGTAGTACCTTCATAGTGGGTACATACTCCGTAAAATCAGATTTTCCCAAAACTAAGTTGCTCAACCTTTATTTGCTTGTTTCCCTTCCTGCCTCGTTGCCTCGAACATACTATGACAAACTCCCCTGCCTGCTGCGCGGGAGAATACCCGCCCTCGCCTTTTCAGTCCGAGTTTGTATCGATGGATCGCGCGAAGCAACAAAAACCAAGTCGTGTCTTGTACTCCTGCGTCATACTAAGGTAGGGATGCTCGCTTTCATGAATTCAGTACTTCCTCTTGCCAACATGTGGGACATATAGCAACCGGGTCGACGTGTCATGCACCCAATAATAGTGCAGAACAGCAGGGGGCGCACCCCAGTCGTGGCGCCCCAGTAGTAGTAATGAGCAATAAGACGTCAAATCACAATGCCGCACCTTCCCAGACGGACGGAGCAACAATTGTTTAACACTTTGCTGAATCCGCTTCGCCATCATCTCCTTCCTTCAAGAAAACCATGTATTGCTTCTGCCATTGTTCTGTCTCAAGAGGGACGCGCATCGCTTGGTACATCATGACACGTGGGACCGAATGACAGTCCATGCTCCCCCGCTCACCGCTCGGTAAAATCACCTCATTTTTACTACTTCTTCCGTCTCAGTTTACAGGACATGCACGTAGTTCTAGGTTGAGAACTTAACTAGCTATATAGTACTATGTGATGACCAATAATATGTTTAGAAACTACATCCGCTTAAGAATCCAATGATATAATTTTTGTGACATGGTAACTCATATTTACTTAGTCAAATGGATGGCCTAGAACTACATGCACGCCCTATAAACCGAGAAGGAGGGAGTAGTATCTTTTTAGATCAATATAGTCGAGATTCACCAAGGAGCAAAACCAAGTCGTAGGCTGCTCTTGTCGTGTTGGCGTAGCAACTCAAGAATGGTCAGTCCGCACACAAAATGGCGACACACTTAACAGGACTCCTTTGGCCGACATGTGGCTCATCCACCATCTTGTTCCACGTGCAATGCACCAAATTACAATTCGGAGCAGCGGTTAAACTTGGAGGCACCCCGGTCGTAGCGCCGCACTAGTAGTAAATGAGCGATGAGGGGTCAAATCACAAAGCCCCACCTTTCCCGAATTAAGCTGGACGGACGAAGCAACCATCATTTCACTCTAGGGCTCAAGAGCATAAAGAAAATAGAAAACCAATGATGCGTGCGGCACCTACCTAGGGCACCCTAGGGTAAGAGCCTCCACTAAAAATCCGCTTCTCCCTCGTCCTCTTGAAGAAAACCTATGATGCGTGCGGTGGGTAGGGTTTGTAGGAGTACTACGGCGTGCAGGGCCACGACATCGTAAACGGGAGAGGGATTGAGTTCGAGTCAACGCCTTAACATGGGTGGTCCGCTTGGTCTTATGGGAAGGTGGCAACATTTTGGGTTCGGGGAGTAGTGGAGATATACGTAGTACAAAAAATTGTGGACGTATGTTCGACCAAAAAGCAATGACGCATGGGCCCCGCATTTTGATATACCCGCGGCCGCGTGAAATTTTCTACTCAAAATAATGCATAAAAGTTCCTCCAAAAACAACTATAACTAATGTGAAGTGAATGTATGCTTAAAATGAATATGTAATACAAAGAGAAAAAATGAATTGCAGTTGAAAGAATGACATTTCTAAAAAAATGTGAATGTGAACCACATATGTGTGCACATGACCAATACATACATTGTCAATACAAAATCTAATGCAAGAAATAACTTATGAGTAACATGCATGAATTGATGATGTGGTGCTTGCATGCATAGAGTACAAAAACGATGTGATTTATGACTTGCATGCATGTCCATGAAAAAAGCTACTAGTGGGTTGTACTAGCTATTTAGGAATAGAGAAGATGTATACATGGAAGTTGTAGGGAAAGAGATGACATGTCTCTCAATTCCTATGAGTAGGGATTGGACAAGATATGTCATTTGGTTCACATCATAGGAACTTTTCTAATGAATCTAGAGATGACATGTATCTCAATTCCTATGAGGAGGGATTAGAAAAGAGATGCCATTTGGTTCACATGATAGGAACTTTTGTATTGAATATACGCTAATGTTTATTTTCCTTTGAAATTGTGGGAGTATAGGAATCCATTCATATGAACCAAGTGGCTCTAAAGCTATAAAATGATATCATGTTTATTTTCCTTTGAAATGTGGAGTATATGAATCTATTCCTATGAACCAATTGGCTCTAAAGGAAAAAATCCTATAAAAATCATATCATATAGAGTTCCTATGATATTCCTCCACACCAAAGGATGATTGAAATTGATGCAGGTCATACAACAGTCTTTCTTTGTACACTCCCCCCCATCTTTATAGTTACCTCTCGAAGATGAATGAAATGATATATACTGGGTATTCTATATGTGCATTTTGGTAGACGAAAACTCGGTAAAAGTTTGCGAGGTTCAAATTTTCAATAAAGCTATATGCACTACATTTCGGAATGGGAGGAGGAGCATATGGATCTGCTAACACTCACGTGGAAGATTTTTGTGTTGGAGGATTGGTTGTTCTATTAAATGACATGGCAAAACTAACACTATCGGATGCTGATCTAACGGTTCTTACGGCTTTCGTTAGGAAACGGCTTCTGGCGAATGTTTGTTAGATATGATTTACAGACACATGCATTGCATTGATACGTGCCCCCTCTCTCTCTCACGCACACACGCATCCTCACGATTCATGACTCTCCTGAGTCCTCTCGCACCCACCGTCTATAGGTAGACATCACACACATATGTGCTATTCACACCCTACCCTCAGAACTTCTAAAAAATAAAGACGTCGCACACCTTTTATTTTAACTCACACGTCACACACTTATACTATTACTCTTGTGGAGAATGTTCTTTGGGCGTAGTATATTGTACTCTCACGAAGAGAAGTGATATGTCTCCAACGTATCTATAATTTTTGACTATTCCATGCTGTTTTATTATCAATCTTGGATGTTTTATAATCATTATATAGTCATTTTATATCATTTTTTGGTACTAATTTATTGACATAGTGCCAAGTGCCAGTTGCTGTTTTCTGCATGTTTTTTACATCACAGGAAATCAATATCAGAAGGGGTCCAAATACCATGCCAATTTACAATGATTTTTTATGGACCAGAAGGAACACAATGGGCCCTAGTTGCACCTGGTGGGGTCCCGAGGAGGGGAGAACCCACCTGGGCGTGCCCAGGTGGGTTGTGCCCACCTTGGGTGCCCCCTGGACCGACTCTTTGCTCTACAAATATATTCCAGAAACCCTAGGGGAGTCGCCGAAATTTTCATCCAGCCGCCACAGAGTATAGAACACCGAGATCCAATCTAGACACCATCACGGAGGGGTTCACCACTTCCATTGGTGCCTCTCCGATGATGCGTGAGTAGTTCTTTGTAGACCTTCGGGTCCATAGTTAGTAGCTAGATGGCTTCCTCTCTCTCTTTTGATTATCAATACAATGATCTCTTGGAGATCCATATGATGTAAGTCCTTTTTGCGGTGTGTTTGTTAGGATCTGATGAACTTCGAGTTTATGATCAGTTATATTTTTTTACATCCATGAAAGTTATTTGAGTTCTTTGATCTCTTCTATGCGTGATCTCTTATAGCCTCATATTTCTTCTCCGATATTTGGGTTTTGTTTGGCCAACTTGATCTATTTATCTTGCAATGCGAAGAGGTGCCCGGTAGTGGGTTCGATCTTACGCTGCTTGATCCCAGTGACAGAAACAGAACCGACACATATGTATCATTGCTACTAAGGATAAAAAGACGAGATCCATATCTGCCGCAATAGGTAAACGGATCTTTTCTACATCATGTCATCGTTCTTATTGCATTACTCCGTTTTTCTATGAACTTAATACACTAGATGCATGTTGGATAGCGGTCGATGTGTGGAGTAACAATAGTAGATGCAGGCAGGAGTCGGTCTACTAATCTTGGACATGATGCCTATGTAATGATCATTGCCTGGATATCATCATGATTATTTGAAGTTCTATCAATTACCCAACAGTAATTTGTTCACCCACCGTTTGCTTTTTTTCTCGAGAGAAGCCACTAGTGAAACCTACGGCCCCCGGGTCTTCTTTATCATATATTTACCCTGTGATCTACAATTTCCTTGCGTTTATTTTCAGATCTATTAAACCTAAAAATACAAAAATACCTTGCTGCAATTTATTTGTTCCACGATCTATTTATCCCATCTACAAATTTACCTCACGTCCTTTGCCTATCTTGAGGTGCCGTACCCCGAAAGGGATTGACAACCCCTTTAACACGTCGGGTTGCGAGGTGTTGTTATTTGTGTGCAGGGGATGTTTATGTTGTGTTGCTTGGTTCTCCTACTGGTTCGATAACCTTGGTTTCATATCTGAGGGAAATACCTACCACCGCTGTGCTGCATCATCCGTTCCTCTTTGGGGGAAAAACCGACGTAGCTTCAAGCGACATCAAAAGGAATTTCTGGCGCCGTAGCCGGGGAAGATCTTCAACATCAACCAGGTTCCTAATCACAAATATCATCTCCTCGCAATTTACATTATTTTCCATTTGTCTCTCGTTTTCCTCTCCCCCACTTCACAAAAAAATTCCGTTTTATTCGCCCTCTTTTTGGTCCACCATTTTCTCGTCAGATCTCTTCTTTGCTTGTGTGCAATGTGTCTTCTATTTGCTTGCATCTTTGCTTGCTAAATATCTCTTGATATGGATCCTTGTCCACTTGCTAATCTTTTTAAGAGATCCAATTATCATGAACAAATTGCTAGTAATTTGAGTACACTAGAATATCATTATGAAGTTTTGCTTGATATTCGTGAATCTGAAAATTGTGATGAAGAAATTTATGAAGTGATTCATGATATCTCTTTGAATGAAAAGCATGATTGCAATGATTTTACTATAAATTATATTAATGTCAGTTGTGCTAATAATATGCAAAACCCCAAGCTTGGGGATGCTAGTTTTGCCATGTCCACTACTTGTTGCAATGATCACGATTGGGGTGATTCTTCGTATGATCTTGAAAATTTATTTAAGCCCCATGATGAATATGAGATTGATAATAGTGTTTGCAATAATATTGAGAGTGGGTTTGGAAGAGTGTCAACTTTAGATCCCACATATTTGGAGAATGTTCAATCTTATGAAATTTTTGATAAAAGTGGGTTTGGAGAGGTCATGACTTTAGTTGATGTTAATCCCACTATTTTGGAAGAGTGTCAACTTCGCATGCATGTGGATCGTGTTGAGAATATGTTATGTGATAGCTATTTTGTTGAATTTGCTTACGACCCTACATGTAATTACTATGAGAGAGGAAAATATGGTTGTAGAAATTTTCATGTTACTAAATTACCTCTCTTCATGTTGAGATTGATATGATCTATTTCTGCTTCCTTGCATATGCTAGATGTCTCTTGTCTTGAAATTTGGTTGCCTACAAAATGCCTATGCATAGGAAGTATGTTAGACTTAAATGTGTTTGTCACATGTTTTTTGATGCTCTCTTTATGCTTCAATTCTTGTCTTTCATGTGAGCATCATGAAAATTATTATGCCTAGCTAGGAGAGCGGACATCCTGCACCCAGCGGCAGCTGCACGCAGCTATCCGGCCAGTCGCGCGTCGCGTGATGATCGTGCAAAATGTTTTAAGAATAGAGTAAAGTGGAGATGCGTTGCTCGATACAGAGAGATACATTGCCCATGTTGGTACGGGTGGGCTCGGCCCGGGTATAGTCTGACGCACAATGGGGACAGGGCGTGCAGTGTGGGACATTGTTTTTTGGCACGCGGGCCCGGCGATTTGTCCACACAGTTTTGTACGGGCTCGGTACTGGGTGGTGGGGACACAGCTTGGCGCATGTCTTGGGAATTCTCATCTCCTGCGTCTCGCTCTCGCACCAGATTTCTTTTTCGACTGAGGCACAGAACACGCTGAGCTTGAAAACAGCAAGAGGTGCTTCCTGGTCCTCCTGGCTCTGCTCATGGCGATTTACAAAGCGATGACGATGGCGGCATTGGACTCTGGGTGAGTGAAACTCTGCCTCTTTAGTTCTTCTTTGTTGAAATATATAGCTCACTGGTTTGCTCCCGTCACCGGTACTGCAGATCGACCTTGGCGCCAAGAGATCTAGTGGCGCGCGAGGTGGCATGCGTTTTGGCTAAAGGCGGCGTTGTTGTGGCCGATCCGGCCATAGGCTCACCGGATTCGGCCATCGGAGCGGACTCGCTGGATATGCGCCAGTTGGATTGGGGGGCCTTGACTGATGTCGAGTTCTCCGGAGCGTCAGGCACAACATTCAGTTCTGTGGGCGGAGATGTGGCATTGGCAACCCCCGGCTACGCGGTGCCACGGCGGCATCTTGCGCGACAATCAGTTCTCAGGGCGGGGGGTGCCGGCGGCACAAGCGGCCGTCGTCTTGAGCTGTGCCGTGCAGTCTTTACGTCACGGCGGCCCGGCTTCAGCAAACACCACCATCCGCGTTGGCTGGAAGCACAGGTGCCTACTGAATTTCATCTCCTGGGAGAAAGGTGTAATTTCTGTCACCAAAAGTCGCACGGGCCTCCATCCTGCGCCACTTATCAAGCTGAATGATGAACAAAAAACACAAAAATAGCAACAAAAACGGGTTCATCTGATGGATGGTTGTACAAATCAGACTTACTCCTTGGTTCAGGCACTTGTAGAAACGGATGCGGGGTTCCAGTCTGTCCCGGACACAAACCATCTAGTCCTCGTCCCGGTGCACCTAGGTCAGAGGATCAACGCCGAGCAGAAGATGAGCTTTGGGACATCTCGGCGCGGCGGCGTCGATGTATCAGTACAATGCGAGATGCTTGTGCGTGTTTGAATGAGAACATGCAAACGATCATTACTATCCGGCCGCGTTCATGGGCCTTAAATACATCCAGGGCAAAAAGTGTTTACGTTATATAGTGTCTTAGTGCATTCCGTCCTCTCGCCCTGCACACGTACAACACTCTGCAGCCGTGTGTCAGATTTCTTGTTAGTGCATGGTACTTCAAATATGCGAAATACGCAACATATTACACTCCAGTGGGCCTCTATACTCCAAGTAGCAAGTTTGGGTGCTACTAATCACGATGTTGTGCCAGCCGCCGATACGCTGCGTGCAGCTGCCGCTGCGTGCGGCGCTACACTTCTCACCTAGCTAGGGGCATAAAACGATAGCGCTTGTTGGGAGGCAACCCAATGAATAAAATATATTTTATATTTTTTCTTTCTGTTCTTGTGTGATAACACAATTATGCTACTGGTATTATTGTGTTTTTTGTGTTTTAATTAGTGTTTGTGCCAAGTAAAGCCTTTAGGATCTTCCGGGGTGATAGTTGTTTGATCTTGCTGAAAAAGACAGAAACTTTGTGCTCACGAAAATAATTATCATAAATCACAGAAAATAGATTTTTCCCTGATTCTTTTTGCAGAAGATTAATATACAAATTTCTCTGTTCTTCCTAATTTTGTAGAAGTTTGGAGTTACACAAGTATTTGAAAGTTCTATATTACTTAAGACTGTTCTGTTTTGACAGATTCTGTTTTCTTTGTGTTGTGTGCTTATTTTGATGGCTCTATGGTGTTTTTTGATGAGTTTTTGCCATAGAAAAGTTGGAATACAGTAGATATAATACAAAAACAAAATAATAATTGGTTTTACACAGCACTTATGGTAGTGGTTTGCTTTCTTTACTAACGGATCTCACAAGGGTTTTGTTGAGTTTTGCGTGATTGAAGTTTTCAAGTTTTGGGTTATCTTACAATGGATCAAAGAAGGATAGAAGAGCCTAAGCTTGGGGATGGACCGGCATCCCAAGCTATTATCCAAGAATGATAAACCAACTAAGCTTGGGGATGCCCCCGAGTGGCATCCCCTCTTTCTTCTAACGACCATCGGTATTTTACTCGAGACTAAATTTTTATTCGTCACATGATATGTGTTTTGCTTGGAGCGTCTTGTATGATATGTGTCTTTTCTTGTTTTATTTTGTGTTTTAATTCATCAATCCTTGATGGACACACCTATTTGAGAGAGCCAAAATTATGTCATGACTTGTTAGAATTGCTCCCTATGCTTCACTTAAATTTTTATGAGCAATGGACTTGCTCTAGTGCTTAACTTATATGTTTTTGAGCAAGGTGTGCTTAATATTTTTGAAGAAATGCTCTCTTGCTTCACTTGATTTATTTGAATGTTAGTAAAAAATTCGAAGAAATTCTCTCTTGCTTCACATAAATTAATTTGAGAGAAAGAAAATATGTTATGCTCATGATGTTCACTTATATTTGTTTGAGCTTATGAAAAGCAACACATGAAAATTAGTCCCAAAGTGATAGATATCCAAGAAGGATAAAGAAAGAAAAATTATATATATATATATATATATATATGTCATGAAGATCATTGGAGAAAATAAACTTGATTCTTAGTAATAGTTTTGAGATATGATGATATGATATGTGAGTCATGGTGGTGAGTAATTGTGCTCTAGTAAGAATATTGGTGTTAAGGCTTGTGATTACCTATGCATGCACGTAAGTCAATAATCATGCAATGAAAATTATATCCTACTTGTGGTGCATTATTAGGTGTTAATTATGCTTAATGCTTGCTTATGAGATTATTCGTTTCTTGGTTGGTCTCTTCTCAATCTTTTTGCTAGCCTTCAGTTTGCACCAAGTATGACCTCTACTTGTGCATCCAAAATCATTTAAACCAGTTTTGCCACATGAGTCCACTATATCTAACTATATGCGATATTCTTTTGCCGTTCTAAGCAAATTTGCATGTGCCATCTCTAATTTTCAAAATGAACTTCTCTTTTGTGTGTTTGTTTCGCTCATGGAACGGTAACGGGTAGCTAATATTTTCCAAGATGTGGCCTCCGGCGCCATCTTTGCCACATGCCGACGACCCTTGGTTATATATTCCTTTGAAATCTGCTTTGCTCTACTGCCCCAGCTCCCCACGTGGTTGCATGTGGATCTTTTTCTACTTCCGTTGGCTGTTCCAAATCCACTAGACTTTTACTATTATTAGAGGTAAAGCTAGTTCATACAGTCGAATCTAAGAGTTGGTTCAAATGGGGAAGAAAGTGGGAAAGCTGTAGCATGAATCTAGGACTTGGTTCTAAGAGGAAACGGGGGAAAGTAATAGATACTGGCTACCCAACCGGTCTCTTGGCTGACAAGGCGAAGAAACCGTTGTGGATGGCGAAGGGTGGGGGGAAGTGGACCTGTCTCTTGGTCAACAATGGAAAGAAAGTGAGGGGTGTTGGGGGACAAACCAAATGAGAACGAGCAATTCTAGTTTTCCTGTGCTCACATAGGAAAATGTCGCCGAGGAGATAAAAAATGGGACAAATGTAGACATGCTGACTGAGTGTTTGCTGCTCTCGGCAACCACATCTGCCTCACCACTTTATGCCCCTGTTGTCCCTACGCCCATATCGCTACCGTTAATGTAAAATCACATGAAGCATTAAGAAATGCCACCTAATGTCACTATTAAGTAATGGTATAGTGCCATCGATAAATTGAAGCAATGCCATCACCATTTTATGAAGTGCAACCGTCTTGCTTTGTTTCCCATGAATTGTGTTTTTGCAATTACACTTAAATCTCACACCGCTAACATTGCTTCATCCTGGTGGAACTGCACAAATTTGATTGCACATTTACTAACCATGTGCTACTCTCATGACAGTAATACAAATGCTATTGTTCTGCATGTTAATCTAGTGGCAGTATTGATGTGATGTGATGCTACTTAAGGGCACTTTCATACTGTCAATGTAGTGCCAATTATAACGCAATAGATGTTGTTGTTAATCATATGCCACTGCAAATAACTGTCACAGTTTAAATAACCGTATTTCATATTTGCTCAAACAGGGATGTCTGTCTTCGTATCGTTTCTATCTGGGCAATCAAAATCACACACCTCAGCTTTAGTAGAACTGCGCAAAATGAGATAGCTATCCCTTGCTGCCGTCGTCTAACCACCCGTCTTCCAGGTATTCCTACATTGGTAGTAACTAGGTAGAATGACCAACACAATCTAAAAGAAGCTGATTCGTACATTTTACTTCCTGATTGCAGTGTAGGGACGAGCGAAAACAACTGCATCCTAGTAGGGAATGCACTTTCTTCTATTTCATCCATGGACAAGGACTAGCTGGCACGACTGCATGGAGGTTTTTGGGGCAGGTGCGCGGACAAGAGGCATTGTAGTCTGCTTATTTATGCAAATAGCGGTGCTTAAATTTAGTGGAACTGCACAAGAAGTTTAGATGTCAGTACACTACATGGTTTAGTTCAGCATTCCAACTGAGAACACAACTATAATTGGTCATTCTGTAATGAGAGAACCTAACCTTGGATGGTGGCAACAAGAAAAACCAGAGTGAACTCCAGCAAATTAAAGCCTGCTTAGGGAGGCCCTTTGCTCAGAGAAGCCTTGCTTGATTTTTCCCGATTTGTAAACCTTCTCACAACTTTGTCTTTTGTTGTGAACTAGTATATGTCTGTTATGTTCTATGAATTATTGAGATGTATAAAATTGCTTAACTTATGCTTTTCAAGTATTTTATGAAGCCGAGTTTAATGTGAATGTTCCACATGAACGCTAGACTAGCGTGTGAATGTTTGGAATTTACATTGTGGCCTTAGTTAACTGCATGAACCACTGTAACAAGATATGTAGTTGCTTATATGTCAAGCAGCGGATTATTGATTGTTAGTTGGTCGATACCCGACTTTTCTAGTGTTGAAGCAAGCTGAGCCAATGTGTCGTGTTTTGAAAAGTTGCTTACAAGTGGGGTAGCACCAACAGTGTTTACAAGTACTTAACCAGCCTTACGTACCCTATGTATACGTCGACGCACAGTTCTCGAACGAGTACTCTATTTCATCAAGCACACACTGCTCATATGATAAACCGTGATAACTTATGTCTAACAATGCCATATTCATGAAAAAAACTAGTGAGGATGCATATGTTTTGGCAACAATTAGGATGGTTCTCACATGAGTCACGGTCACACAAAAGTAGCAGCAGTTCTGATAGATGGATTCGAACAGAGTACTAGCCCCAAAGGGCTCGATAATAGGCAAGGTTCGGATAATTAGACACAATCCAAACTACTATTAAACACTAGCTGGTGCAACTATTTTATGCCTTGATCTAATTTGGGATGGACACAAGACGGACCTTGCCATGAACATCATCGAGGACGTCCGGCAGCAGCTCAATCTTGTGAACCTTCCTTGAGATAACCTTGTGGCCTTGCCACTCATAAACTTGTTTGTGGAGGCATGCCACGTCATCTTCCTGCGTAAGCTTGACAAGAACAGTATGCCTCACAAACGAAGGAGTAGCCTAGAACTTCTTGTGCTTCAGTACACCCTGGACAACACGCCTGACAACAGTGAGGCTGGAATACATCTCAACATTTGTATAAGTGCAAATGGCTTTCAGGATCCAACAGACTAAGAACTCTGTTTTTGTCGTGGAATTGTCACGACATATGTCCTAGTGTGAGGACTTAGTCGTGGAGCCATCACAACTAGGTTAGCTTAAAGGGGTTAAATGGGACAAAGGACACAGAGAGTTTATACTGGTTCGGCCCCTTGCGATGAAGGTAAAGGCCTAATCCAGTTTGAGGTGGTATTGCTTATGTCTCGATTACCAGGGAGTGAATACGCTTGACCTAGCTTTTTATCTCTTGTTTCTTGCCCTGAACAGTCGTCGGGTCGTCCCTTTATATACACAGGTTGACGCCCAGCGGCTCACAGAGTCCCGGCCGGCTCATAGAAAACGTGTTCGGGTCGGTGACTAAATATACTTGCCTTACAATATAAGTCATACACATATGGCGGTTTACCCCTATGGGCCCTAAGTCACTCTTGGGTCTTGGGCCCTTACTTCATGAACCGCCATCTTCAACATCCTCATGGGCTTTGTATTGATGAACCACCAAAGGTATAACCCGGCCCCTCCTGGGTGGGTCATACCTAATAGTCATATCCCCAACATTAGGCCCCAGATTGATTTGAACTTGTTCATGTCAATCTTCAACACTTAGAAAAAAATCCTTCCTTCTTTATTTGTGCAAGATCTCATAACCCGCCATGACGTCATCTCATGCAATTGTGGTAACCCGCCATGACGTCATCTTCCATTAATTTTACACAATGCCCAATATATCTTAACAGATCCTTATCCTTAATAACCATTACAAAAATCGAGGCATCCAAATGGCTGGATAATCAATCTTTGGCCTCCTTGTTTTTCGCGCCCACCTGTTACCCTTCTCCTTATAAATAGGGTCAAATAGCCCTCCTTTCATTTTCCCCCCTTTCCTTCTCGTCTTCTTCCTCTCGCGACTCCTCTGCCGCCTCGAGCTTCACCGCCGCCGTCCTCCGACCGCTGCACCAACTCAGGCCGCTGCATCAACCTGACTGGTCCAAAAAACGCCAGCGCTCCACCGCAGTCCATCTGCATCTGTAAGTGTTCATCTTCCTATGCGTCAGAGCTGCATTAGGGTTAGCCTTGTTCTTCGTTGTTCTTTGCTTTCTTCTTCAACCCCAGTAGCTTCTGATCTGAATATAATATAAAACTCGTGCAGTAGCAGTTTAGCCTTTGTTTTTAATATCAGAACACTTTTTTCTTAATAGAAGATCTCATCGGAGCACACGAACTCCTATGCTACTACTTTAGGTTTAGAATTTACTACATTTTTTGAACTGCCACCGATCCAAAATTATAGCTTCGGTCTGTGAAATCTGTTTGTCCATCACTTAGCAAAAATTTTCTTCTTGATAGATCTTAACTATCAGTATTGTCATGGCGGCTTAAATCACCAGTTATAGCTAGTCATATGTCATTAGGCCCCTTTTAAGCCGCCACTCTGAATATATACTGTAGCGTTTTACTTCCGGCTTAACGAATCAACTTAAACCGGCAAAAATAGTTCTTTCTTTTAGGCTTATTTCTTCACAATGCCGCCGAAGACATCTACTTCATGTAATTGGGTTCCCTCCATTTTCATTGAGAACATGCTCAAAGACTTTGTCAAAACCGGCTATTTACCAGAAAAAACTGTCATGCATTATCGTGTCCCCAATCCAGAAGAATAAAGACCTCAGCCAAAGGATGATGAGGTCATTGTTTTTACTGATCACATGAATCGGGTATTCTCACTGCCTGGTTCTAATTTTTTTTGAGATGTTCTGCACTTCTTTCAGCTTCATCCTCAAGACATCAGACCCAATTCTATGTCGAACATCTGCAACTTTCAAGTTTTCTGCGAAGTATACCTTCAAGAGGAACCCAATGTTGAACTGTTTAGGGAATATTTTTATTTGAACCACCAAAACGAGTTTACAAACGAACCTAGCTTGGAACTTGGTGGAATCTCAATTCAACGAAGAAGAGATGCCATCTTCCCCTATGCTTGCCTGCCGAGTCACCCCAACGATTGGAACCAGACATGGTTTTATGGCCAAGATACCTCTCCGGCTGACGAGAATCCACTGCCAGGCTACCGTGCCCAGCGTCTTGACCCAAAACACCATCTTCCTGAGAAGCTTACCACTGCTGAACGTGCAAAGCTTGCCCCCACCATTGCAAAGGTCAAGGCTCTGCTAGGAAATGGTTTAACTGACATTGACTTGGTTCGATGCTGGGTTGCTTGGCGAATCATACCCTTGAGTCACCGATCCGGCTTAATGTGTACTTAAAGGGTGGTAAAAAGGATCCACTACGCCACAGTTCCGTGCGTTTAACTGATGAGGCAATCAATGAAATGACAAAGAGCCTTCTGAATGAAGATTTGAAAGACTGCAACAAAGTGGGTCTGAACCCTTTCTGCAAACTTAACCCGCCACCAGATGTGAGTCTTTAAATTACTTACTTTTACCTTCATCATTCAAATATTCTATTAACTCAACTTTGATGACTTTCACAGGCTGACTCGGATTTTTGGAAAAAGAAATATAACCATGAAGCTGCCAAAAAGGCCAGGCTGCTAAGAAAGCCGCCAAGAAAACCGCCAAGAAGAATAAGAAAAAATCAAGTACTACTGAGTTGTTTGAACTTGACGACAGCTCTGAGTTGGAGGTAGCTCTTGATTCTCTTGGATCCTTTTCAACTATCTTATTGACACTGATTATCATCAGGGTGACACGGGGGCCAGTCAAGCTGGCAAGGAAGAGGTAACTATCATTTCCTCCGACACTGGGCCTTTGCCAAGATAGAAAATTTGAAGAGTAACCCAGAAAGTGAGCTTTTCACACCCCTTAGCTCTTCTGGATCCTCACTTTCTTTTGAAGCAACAGCAGCACGAGAGCCGGTGAAAGACTCAGACCAGCGGAGGTGAAGAATTATCTTCCAGTTTACCAAATACTCTAGCTCTAAGGATAAGTCGAAATGAGGTTATCCCAAACTTAAACTCTTTTTATCCTTTGGCGGGTCTCATTCGCCAGCCACATGATTCTTCCGATTCAAATTATCAGGAGACTTCTCGCTCCTCTTCCGGCGACTCATCACAGTCCCAGCTGCCGGCTTTCAAAACTGCTCCTGGGTAATAACAAGTACTTATTATTTGCTCCTTGTGCTCCTTTATATTTACACTGACCTCTCATGACCCATGTAGTGGAAAGGCCAAGCCTAGCAAGAAGGCAAAGTTGAATAAACCGACTAAAGACCCCAAAGTTCCTGAACGGGAGCAACAGATTCCAGCGTTTGACACCTCCGCCCCACAACCAGAAGAACCTGTTCATGACGCTCCACCAGAAATTACTGACCCTTCCATTGACCAGACAAACAACGATCCTTTAAATGTTGAACCATCAAGCCCAATTAAACCGGTTGAAACACATGTTGATGATGTCATGATTACCAGCACCGGCTTTAGAGAGCCGGGAAGACCTATTGTCTTGGCCAAACACTCTGCCAAAGAAGAATATGTTGAGAAACGAAGAGAGAGATTTGACGTTGCCAACTACTCTCAACTAAGCAGTAGTGAAGTATTCTCTGGTTATCACAATCAAGTGCACACCAGCCGCGACCTTGAAGTTGACATGGTGAAGTAGATGCATCAAAAATATGAGGTATAAACTCCTTCCCTACTGAGTTATGCATATCCTGTTAGCCCCCAAGTCTATTGTGTATGATGGAATTGAATATGATGTAGACTTAGAATAACCATGAGTATAAATAATACCCTTTGATAGAATATTTCGAAATCCGGCTTATCCATCCGAGTTATAGCATATCCTTAATGATTAACACTGCCTCCTTAGCCCCCAAGGGCCGGTTTAATCAGCATGAATGAGCTGGTCCTGTTCATCATGATTTATAAATCAAAGCTTACTTGTGTAGCCCCCATGAGCCGGCTGTGATCGTTTGCGGCACGTACGGGTCATCATAAAGTAGTAAGAAAATACATGCAATATGCATTAGCCCCCAAGTGCCAAGTACTCCTGCTTGCAAAGTGCTTGGGACTTATTCACATAAGCCATAATTTTTTTGGCAGGCATTATCCCCCAAGTGCCAAGTGTTGTTGCTTGCAAAAGGATTGGGACTTCATTTCTATAACCCACATAATTTTGAACCGGTGTATGTACAGGACACCACTGCTCAACTTCAATCGCAATTGACTGACGTGAAAACCCGGCTGGAGCACCAAGAAACTGAGACCCGGAAAGTGGACTCAAAATTCCAATTTAGCTTGGCTGAAACGGAAAAACTGAAGACCAGTTTTGAGGTTGAAAGAAACACCTGGGCTGAAGAAAAACTGCCTTGATACAGCGGGCTGAAAAGGCGGAGGCGGCTTTTCAGGAGGTGACCACTAAGCTTACCGTTTTAAAACACCATGTATCCCAGATGGTTTCTGCTATCTTTGGTGACTCGCCTTGCTAGTATCAAATTTGAATCTCTTCCTTGATGGTATAAACCGCCTCCTACCGAACCATAATTATGATGCAGGTCCCAGGAGCAACAATCTTAGTCAAGAGATGCTTGTGAAGCTCAAGGCTATTTATACACTTGTTGAACAGTTATATACTAGAACTCAACATGCACTGGCCACAGTTTATCCAACTAATCAAGCACCTACTCTCTTGAGTGATGTCTTGAAAAAGCTTTTTGTTCTACCTGAGAGGATTAACGAGATGAAGCGATCATCTGCAAGAGCCGGTGTCGTGACAGCTTTGAGCCGGGCCAAAGCATGGCTACCAGAGCTAGACCCGACCGATATAGCTACCAGGTATCCAAGCTTAAAAGAAGATGGCACCCCCTTTGAGAAGAAAGACTGTGCTGCCTGCGTGAAGGAGATACGCCCCCTAGCCAGCCTGATTGCAAATGAAACGGATCTTTCAAGATACCAACCGGCTTATGACATGGAGAATCAGAAGCTGCCTACGCCAGCTTATAAAGTGATGGACCTAATTCCCCCAATCCGTAAGCACACTTTCACTCCTGAAGTTGAACCATCCAAGCTTATAGATGATGAAGCTGAATTCCAAGCCTTGTGTGGCATTGATTGGTCATCACCAAACTTCCAGGCAGCAGAGGAGGATGAAGAATCGGAGAAGGATGATCCCGAAGCTTCAAGCCATCAAGGCCAAGTAAATTGATCCGCTGGGTGGTTAAAAATATGTGATCCTTTGAAAACACTTGATCTTTTTGGCTCCTTGAGTCATGTAATAGGCTAGTGAAACTTTGCTCTGTCGTGCCATCGTGCACGTTTGTGTTTTGCCCAACACTGTTTTATGCGCCACTTGAAAACTATCATCTTACACTTATGATGACATTGATTTATGCAGATGAGATTTAGTACTATCCTGCACAGAAGTAGATCACAAGAGCCCTGGCGGTTTACCGTAGGGTGGGTCGTAATATCCCATATAGAACCACTATGGATTAAAACAGTTTATAGGAAGGGCCGGTTTAATCACAATTAGATATAATCATAACAAAAAATGTCATACCTGTGATATTGAATTGTACTGCCGGCTTAAGATACCCGTGTAGTAAGGGTGATAAGTGATACGTCTTCGTCGTATCTATAATTTTTGACTGTTCCATGCCATTATTATCCAACTTTCATATACTTTTGGCAACTTTTTATACTATTTTTGGGACTAACATATTGATCCAGTGCCCAGTGCCAGTTCATGTTTGTTGCATGTTTTATGTTTCACAGAAAACCCATATCAAGCGGAGTCCAAACGGGATAAAAACGGACAGAGAACATTTTTGGAATATTTGTGATATTTGGGAAGAAGAATCAATGCGAGACGGTGCCCGAGGGGGCCACAAGGCAGGGTGGCGCGCCCCTGTACCCCGTAAGGTGGTTGCTGCTCTTCTTTTGCTGCAAGAAAGCTAATTTTTGGAAAAAATCGTGGTGAAGGTTTCAATCCAATCGGAGTTATTGATCTCTGGATATATAAGAAACGGTGAAAGGGCAGAATTAGGGAGCACGGAAACAGAGAGAGAGACAGAGAGATATATCCAATCTTGGAGGGGCTCTCGCCCCTCCCACGCCATGGAGACCGTGGACCAGAGGGGAAACCCTTCTCCCATCTAAGGAGAAGGTCAAGGAAGAAGAAGAAGAAGAAGGGGGGCTCTCTCCCCTCGCTTCTGGTGGCGCCAGAACGCCGCCGGGGCCATCATCATCATCGCGATCTACACCAACACTGCTGTCATCTTCACCAACATCTCCATCACCTTCCCCCATCTATATTCAGCGGTCCACTCTCCCGCAACCCGTTGTACCCTCTACTTGAACATGGTGCTTTATGCTTCATATTATTATCCAATGATGTGTTGCCATCCTATGATGTCTGAGTAGATTTTCGTTGTCCTATCGGTAATTGGTGAATTGCTATGATTGGTTTAATTTGCTTGTGGTTATGTTGTTGTCCTATGGTGCTCTCCGTGTCGTGCAAGCGTGAGGGATCCCTGCTATAGGGTTTGCAATATGTTCATGGTTTGCTTATTGTATGCGTTGCATGAGTGACTGAAACACAAACACGGATAAGTGGGTCATGGCGTATGGGAATAAAGAGGACTTGATACTTTAATGCTATGGATGGGTTTTACCTTAATGATCTTTAGTTGTTGTGGATGATTGCTAGAGTTCCAATCATAAGTGCATATGATCCAAGAAGAGAAAGTATGTTAGCTTATGCCTCAACCACATAAAACTTGCTATCGGTCTAGTAAAGTAGTCAATTGCTTAGGGACAATTTCACAACTCCTACCACTAATTTTCCACACATGCTATACTAACTTTATTGCTTCTTTATCTAAGCAGCCCCTAGCTTTTATTTACGTGCTCTTTATGATCTTGCAAACCTATCCAACAACACCTACAAAGTACTTCTAGTTTCATACTTATTCTAGGTAAAGTGAAAGTTAAGCATGCGTAGAGTTATATCGGTGGTCGATACAACTTGAGGGAATATTTGTTATGCCTTTAGCTCCTCGTTGGGTTCGACACTCTTACTTATCGAAAGATGCTACAATTGATCCCCTATACTTGTGGGTTATCAAGACCTTTTTCTGGCGCCGTTGCCGGGGAGTCATAGCTTGGGGTGAATATTCTCGTGTTTGCTTGTTTGCTTTATCACTACATAATTTTTATTTGCTCTTCTAAGTTGTTATCTATCTTTAGTTATGGATATGGAACATGAAATACCAAAACAATTAGGTGTACTTGCTACTCATGGAGATGGGGAACCTCCTAAAACCCTCGATGCTCATTATGTGAAAGATATTATGTACTACTTTGATAATCCTGAGAAAACCCCATTCAATTATGTTATGGGAGACACGTTGGATCAACGTGAATACTTTAGGGATTATCGCTTGACACAAAAAGGGAAACTATTATGGTATCAAATTTATATGTTGTATTGGTATGCTAGGCAACTATGCTTGAGATATGATTGTACTTGTTGCTCTAGGATGAAAGCTCCACACCTTCCCTTTTCATGCAAATTTAATGATGATTAAACCTTGGCTTCTTATGCTAATGGTATCTATGATTACTATGATGTGGAACAAATAGAAGAATTGGTTGCTTTTATGGGTGCTTATGAAATTGAATCTTTGTTTAAAGAGTGTGAAAATATTGATGACGCTGTTTACAGACCTGAAAATTTTGCTATACTTAAATATTGTTATGAGAATTATGAATACAATTCCGATATTGATGCATTTATTGAGAAAGTCTCCGCTGTCCAAGAAGAGACTAATATTTTGTAGGAGTCTATGGAAGAAGAAATTGATGAAACTGTGGGCTCATTGGATGAAAAGGATGAGGAGGAGAGCGAAGAACAAAAGGAGGAAGAGCAGATTGATCACCCGTGCCCACCTTCTAATGAGAGTAACTCTTCAACTCATACATTGTTTAATTTCCCTTCGTGCTTACCGAAGGATGATTGCTATGATGATTGTTATGATCCCGTTGATTCTCTTGAAATACCCCTTTTTGATGATGCTTGCTATGCCTGTGGCCATGATGCCAATATGAATGATGCTTATGGAGATGAACTTGCTATAGTTCCTTATGTTAAACATGAAATTGTTGCTATTGCACCCACACATAATAGTCCTATTATCTCTTTGAATTCTCCAAACTACACTATATCGGAGAAGTTTGCTCTTATTAAGGATTATGTTGATGGGTTGCATTTTACCGTTGCACATGATGATTTTGATAGGTATAATATGCATGTGCTTGCTACTCCAACTTGCAATTATTATGAGAGAGGAACTACGTATCCGCCTCTTTATGTTTCCAACATGATAGAATTGCAAGAAACTGCTTATACTATGCATTGGCCTTTACTTGGTGTGCATGAATTGTTCTTTTATGACATGCCAATGCATAGGAAGAGAGTTATACTTCGTTCTTGCATGATATATGTTACTTTGTGCTCACTACTAAATCACAAATCATTGTTCTAAAATTGGCTTTGATATACCTTGGGATCTGGGTGGATCCATTACTTGAGCACTATATGTCTAGCTTAATGGCTTTAAAGAAAGCGCTGGCAGGGAGATAACCCAGAAGTTTTAGAGAGTCATTTGTTTCTGTTGAGTGCTTTTATACAGTCTAAAAACAAAAAAAATAAAGAGGGGAACCCAAAATATTTCAAAAAGGAAAGTGAAAGTGAGAAAGACAAGCATTGTTGATGTGGGGGAGCTCCTTGAACTTTGTTCATGCTCACGGAAACTTTGTGAACCTTAATTACATAAACTTTTCATCAAGAATAATTATCCCCTTGTACAATTCCATTGTATTATAAAAATAATGTGCTAAGGTTTTCCTTTAGGATGTTTTCAATGCTTGTTGGTTTGTGCGGTGCAGGACAGAAACTTTGGCTGTAGTGCGCGATTTTACATTTTTTTTACTGGAACATCAAAAGGTTATGAAACTTTTTGCACTGTCTTTCTATACAAATTGTTTTTTTCCTAAGTTTTGCAGAATTTTTGGAGTACCATAAGTATGGTGAATGTTCAGATTACTACAGACTGTCCTGTTTAAGACAGATTTTGTTTTTGATGCATAGTTTGCTTGTTTTGATGAAACTATCAATTTCTATCAGTGGATTAAGCCATGGAAAAGTTATATTACAGTAGCTACAATGAAAAAACAAAATATGAATTGGTTTGCAACAGTACTTAGTGTAGTGATTTGCTTTATTATACTAACGGATCTTACCGAGTTTTCTGTTGAAGTTTTGTGTGGATGAAGTCTTCAAAGATCGAGGAGGTCCCGATATGAGGAAAACGAGGAGAGGCAAGAGCTCAAGCTTTGGGGTTCCCAAGGCACCCCAAGTAAATATTCAAGGAGACTCAAGCGTCTAAGCTTGGGGATGCCCCGGAAGGCATCCCCTCTTTCTTCAACAAGTATCAGTATGTTTTCAGATTCGTTTTGTTCATGTGATATGTGCAAATCTTGGAGCGTCTCTTGCATTTAGTTATCACTTTTCTTTTATGCACCATGATGGTATGAGATAGTCCATGGTTGATTTATAGAATGCTCATTTCACTTCACTTAAATCTTCTGAGTATGGCGTTATAGAATGCTTCATGTGCTTGGCATTATAGAATGCTTCATGTGCTTCACTTATATTATTTGAAGTTTGGATTGCATGTTTCTCTTCACATAGAAAACCGCCATTTGTAGAATGCTCTTTTGCTTCACTTATATTTGTTAGAGTGTGGGCATATCTTTTGTAGAAAGAATAAAACTCTCTTGCTTCACTTATATCCATTTAGGGAGATGACAGGAATTGGTCATTCACATGGTTAGTCATAAAATCCTATATAAAACTTGTAGATCACCGAATATGATATGTTTGATTCCTTGCAATAGTTTTGCGATATAAAGGTGGTGATATCAGAGTCGTGCTAGTTGAGTAATTGTGAAATTGAGAAAATACTTGTGTTGAGGTTTGCAAGTCCCGTAGCATGCACGTATGGTAACTGTTGTGTGACAAATTTGAAGCATGGGGTGTTTCTTTGATTGTCTTCCTTATGAGTGGCTGTCGGGGACGAGCGATGGTCTTTTCCTACCAATCTATCCCTAGGGACATGCGTAGTAGTAATTTGCTTCGAGGGTTAATAAACTTTTGCAATAAGTATATGAGTTATTTATGACTAATGCGAGCCCATGGATTATACGCACTCTCACCCTTCCATCATTGCTAGCCTCTTCGGTACCGTGCATTGCCCTTTCTCACCTCGAGAGTTGGTGCAAACTTCTCCGGTGCATCCAAACCCCGTGATATGATATGCTCTGTCACACATAAGCCTCCTTATATCTTCCTCAAAACAGCCACCATACCTACCTATCATGGCATTTCCATAGTCATTCCGAGATATATTGCCATGCAACTTCCATCATCATCATATACATGACTTGAGCATTCATTGTCATATTGCTTTGCATGATCTTAAGATAGCTAGCATGACGTTTTCATGGCTTGTCCGTTTTTTGATGTCATTGCTACGCTAGATCATTGCACATCCCAGTTCACCACCGGATGCATTCATATAAGAGTCATATCTTTGTTCTAGATATCGAGTTGTAAGTAAATAAAGTGTGTTGATCATCATTATTAGAGCATTGCCCAAGTGAGTAAAGGATGATGGAGACTATGATACCCCCACAAGTCGGGATGAGACTCCGGACTTTATGAAAAATAAAAGAGGCCAAAGAAGCCCAAACAAAAAAAAGAGGCCAAAGAAGGCCACAAAAAAAATAAAAAAAATAAAAAAAAATATGAGAGAAAAAGAGAGAAGGGGCAATGTTACTATCCTTTTACCACACTTGTGCTTCAGAATAGCGCCATGTTCTTCATATAGAGAGTCTCTTGAGTTATCACTTTCATATACTAGTGGGAATTTTCATTATAGAACTTGGCTTGTATATTCCAATGATGGGCTTCCTCAAATGCCCGAGGTCTTCATGAGCAAGCAAGTTTGATGCACACCCACTTAGTTTGCAGTTTGAGCTTTCATACACTTATAGCTCTTAGTGCATCCGTTGCATGGCAATCCCTACTCCTCGCATTGACATCAATTGATGGGCATCTCCATAGCCCGTTGATTAGCTGCGTCGATGTGAGACTTTCTCCCTTTTTGTCTTCTTCACATAACCTCCACCATCATATTCTATTCCACCTATAGTGCTATATCCATGGCTTGCGCTCATGTATTGCGTGAAGGTTGAAAAAGATGAAGCGCGTTAAAAAGTAAGAACCAATTGCTCGGCTTGTCATCGGGGTTGTGCATGATGGGAGCATTTTGTGTGACGAAAATGAAGCATGGTCAAACTATATGATTTTGTAGGGATAAGCTTTCTTTGGCTATGTTATTTTGATAAGACACAATTGCTTGGTTAGCATGCTTGAAGTATTATTGTCTTAATGTCAAATGATAGACTATTGCTTTGAATCACTCGTGTCTTAATATTCATGCCATGATTACGTATATGATCAAAATTATGCTAGGTAGCATTCCACATCAAAAATTATCTTCTTATCATTTACCTACTCGAGGACGAGTAGGAATTAAGCTTGGGGATGCTGATATGTCTCCATCATATCTACAATTTTTGATTGTTCCATGCCATTATTATTCAACTTTCATATACTTCTGGCAATTTTTTTACTATTTTTGGGACTAACATATTGATCCAGTGCCCAGTGCCAGTTCCTGTTTATTGCATGTTTTATGTTTCACAGAAAACCCATATCAAACAGATTCCAAACGGGATAAAAACGGATGGAGAATATTTTTGGAATATTTATGATATTTGGGAAGAAGAATCAACGCGAGACGGTGCCCAAGGGGGCCACGAGGGAGGGGGCGCGCCCCAGGGGGCGGGCGCGGCCCTGACCCTCGTGGGCACCCCGTAAGGCGGTTGCTGCTCTTCTTTTGTCGCAAGAAAGCTAATTTCTGGAAAAAATCGCGGCAAAGGTTTCAATCCAATCGGAGTTACGGATCTTCGGATATATAAGAAACGGTGAAAGGGTAGAATCAGGGAGCGCAGAAACAAAGAGAGACAGAGAGACAGGTCCAATCTTGGAGGGGCTCTCGCCCCTCCCACGCCATGGAGACCATGGACCAGAGGGGAAACCCTTCTCCCATATGGGGAGAAGGTCAAGGAAGAAGAAGAAGATGGGGGGATCTCTACCCCTCACTTCCGGTGGCGCCGGAACGCCGCCAGGGCCATCATCATCACCGCGATCTACACCAACATCACCGTCATCTTCACCAACATCTCCATCACCTTCCCCCATCTATATTCAGTGGTCCACTCTCCCGCAACCTGCTGTACCCTCTACTTGAACATGGTGCCTTATGCTTCATATTATTATCCAATGATGTGTTGCCATCCTATGATGTCTAAGTAGATTTTCGTTGTCCTATCGGTAATTGGTGAATTGCTATGATTGGTTTAATTTGCTTGTAGTTATGTTGTTGTCCTACGGTGCTCTCTGTGTCGCGCGAGCGTGAGGGATCCCCGCTGTAGGGTTTGCAATATGTTCATGGTTTGCTTATTGTCTGCGTTGTGTGAGTGACTAAAACAAAAACACGGATAAGTGGGTCATGGCGTATGGGAATAAAGAGGACTTGATACTTTAATGCTATGGTTGGGTTTTACCTTAATGATCTTTAGTAGTTGCGGATGCTTGCTAGAGTTCCAATCATAAGGTCATATGATCCAAGAAGAGAATGTATGTTAGCTTATGCCTTTCTATCGGTCTAGTAAAGTAGTCAATTGCTTAGGGACAATTTCACAACTCCTACCACCACTTTTCCACACTTGCTATACTAACTTTATTGCTTCTTTATCTAGGCAGCCCCTAGCTTTTATTTACGTTCTCTTTATTATCTTGCAAACCTATCCAACAACACCTACAAAGTACTTCTAGTTTCATACTTGTTCTAGGTAAAGCGAACGTTAAGCGTGCGTAGAGTTGTATTGGTGGTCGATATAACTTGAGGGAATATTTGTTCTACCTTTAGCTCCTCATTGGGTTCGGCACTCTTACTTATCGAAAGAGGCTACAATTGATCCCCTATACTTGTGGGTTATCAATAACCCAAAACTTTAGAAGACAAAACTTCTAAGTATTTAATATCATCATATGCAGGCGATTTATCGTCCGAAGCCAGGCCGGGTTACTGGAAACCACGGATATACTCAAATATGAGCTGTAAAAAATTGAGGCTACATGGCCTGAATCACTTTAAACCTTATGTCAATATGGTGCCAAGATGAACCCAAAAATGTTCAAAAAACCAAGCAAAGCAAGAAAACGAGGCTTTTGTAGGCCGCCAAGCCTAAAGCTCCAAGGCTTTCATGGGCCGCCAAGCCACTGAGCTAACCTTTTACACTTTGTGAAACCGGCCTCACATGACCGCCGTTTCAACCTTGACAAGTTCAGGGTCTATGTAAGATTAACTGTCAAGAGTACAACTTGTCATTCCAGGATTACCCAGGCAGAGTGGTAGTGTCTACAAAGCAGGAGAACCCAGAAGGTTTTGGTGAATACACCTGGTGTTCCAAACCAGCTCACAAGGGTAGTAATGCTATGTTCTCTTTGGCGAATACACCTATGTTTGAACAGGAAGCCCCCAAGTGCTTGTGGCATTGAGCCAATCAAGAGGGATATTCATAGCTATGTTCTCTTTGGTGAATACACCTATGTTTGAACAGAAGCCCCCAAGTGACGTTTTAAAATTATGGCGTTGCGCCGATCAAGAGGGATATTCACAACTATGTTATCTTTGGTTAATACACCTATGTTTGAACAGGAAGCCCCCAAATGAACTTTTAAAATTATGGCGTTGCGCCGATCAAGAGGGATATTCACAATTATGTTCTCTTTGGTGAATACACCTATGTTTGAATAGGAAGCCCCCAAATGACCTTTTTTTGTGATGAAAAAAGACTCATTATTCTTGGAGATGAAACGACAGAGGCCCTCCTTTATCAGGGATGCCGACTTTATTATAATCATCATAATATATACATTGTCAAAATATGTACATCATAAGAACCAGTGGCTCAAGTGTAGGAACGCCGAAGATGAGCAATATTCCATGGATGGCGGGTCTCCTCCTCCGACTTACCTGAGTCCTTGTGGTCTCAAATATCGATGAGGTAGTATGAACCATTGTTCAAATTCTTGCTGACCACAAAGGGTCCTTCCCAAGGTGGGGATAGCTTGTGCATATCAGTTTGATCCTGGATAAGCCGGAGCCCCAAGTCACCTTCTTGAAAGGTTCTGGTCTTAACCCGGTGGCTATGATAACGGCGTAGATCTTGTTGATAAATAGCCAAGCGAGCCGCTGCAAGGTCACACTCCTCATCAAACAGGTCAAGTGCATCCTGATGTGCTTTTTCGTTATCAGGTTCAACATAAGCCGCCATGCGGGGCGATTCATGACGGATGTCACTAGGGAGAACCGCCTCTGCTCAGTAAACCATGAAGAAAGGCGTGTAACCCGTAGATCTGTTGGGGGTAGTATTGATACTCCATAGCACTGAAGGTAACTCCTCCACCCAACAACCCGGCGTCCTCTAAAAAGGAACCATAAGCCGGGGCTTGATGCCTCTCAAAATTTCTTGATTCGCTCTGATAACCCACAAGTATAGGGGATCAATTGTAGCCTCTTTCAATAAGTAAGAGTGTCGAACCCAATGGGGAGCTAAAGGTAGAAAAAATATTCCCTCAAGTTCTATCGACCACCGATACAACTCTACGCACGCTTAAAGTTTGCTTTACCAAGAACAAGTATGAAACTAGAAGTACTTCGTAGGTGTTGTTGGATAGGTTTGCAAGATAATAAAGAGCACGTAAATATAAACTAGGGGCTGTTTAGATAAAGAAGCAATAAAGTTAGTATAGCGAGTGTGGAAAAGTGGTGGTAGGAGTTATGAAATTGTCCCTAAGCAATTGACTACTTTACTAGACCGATAGCAAGTTTTATGTGGGAGAGGCATAAGCTAACATACTTTCTCTTCTTGGATCATATGCACTTATGATTGGAACTCTAGCAAGCATCTGCAGCTACTAAAGATCATTAAGGTAAAACCCAACCATAGCATTAAAGTATCAAGTCCTCTTTATTCCCATATGCCATGACCCACTTATCTGTGTTTGTGTTTCAGTCACTCACGCAACACAGACAATAATCAAACCATAAACATATTGCAGACCCTACAGCAGGGATTCCTCACGCTTGCGCGACACAGAGAGCACCATAGGACAGCAACATAACCACAAGCAAATTAAACCAATCATAGCAATTCACCAATTACCGATAGGACAACAAAAATCTACTCAGACATCATAGGATGGCAACACATCATTGGATAATAATATGAAGCATAAAGCACCATGTTCAAGTAGAGGGTACAGCGGGTTGCGGGAGAGTGGACCACTGAATATAGATGGGGGAAGGTGATGGAGATGTTGGTGAAGATGATGGAGGTGTTGGTGTAAATCGCGGTGATGATGATGGCCCCCGGCGGCGTTCCGGCGCCACCGGAAGTAAGGGGGAGAGAGCCCCCCTTCTTCTTCTTCTTCCTTGACCTTCTCCCTAGATGGGAAAAGGGTTTCCCCTCTGGTCCATGGTCTCCATGGCGTGGGAGGGGGGAGAGCCCCTCCGAGGTTGGATTTGTCTCTCTGTCTCTCTCTGTTTCTGCGCTCTGGCTTCTGCCCTTTCACCGTTTCTTATATATCCGGAGATCCGTAACTCCGATTAGATTGAAACCTTCGCCACAATTTTTTTTGGAAATTAGCTTTCTTGCGGCAAAAGAAGAGCATCAACCGCCTTACGGGGTGCCCACGAGGGTCAGGGGCGCGCCCCCTGCCTCGTGGCCCCCTCGGGCACCGTCTCGCGTTGATTCTTCTTGCCAAATATCATAAATATTCCAAAAATATTCTCCGTCCGTTTTTATCCCATTTGGACTCCATTTGATATGGGGTTTCTGCGAAACATAAAACATGCAACAAACAGGTACTGTCACTGGGCACTGGATCAATATGTTAGTCCCAAAAATAGTATAAAAAGTTGCCAAAAGTATATGAAAGTTGAATAATATTGGCATGGAATAATCATAAATTATAGATACGATGGAGACGTATCAGGCTCTTTCAGCTTGGCCATTGGATTGGGGGTGAGCTACTGACGACATGTCAAGTCGAATATGCTCACGTTGACAAAACTCTTTCATAGCACCCTTGGACAGATTAGTGCCATTATCAGTTATAATGTTGTGGGGAAAACCGAAGCGAAAAATCACCTTCTTAATAAATTGAACCATTGTTGCCGCGTCACACTTACTGACCGGTTTTGCTTCGACCCACTTTGTGAATTTGTCAACCGCCACCAAAAGGTGGGTCTTTTTATCCTTGGTCCTTTTAAAAGGACCAACCATATCAAGCCCCCAAACTATAAATGACCAAGTAATTGGAATCATCCTCAATTCTTGAGCCGACACGTGAGCTCAGCTTGAAAATTTCTGACAACCATCACATTTACCGACCAAATCCTTTGCATCAGCGTGAGCCGTCAGCCAGTACAACCCATGACGAAAAGCTTTAGCCACAAGAGAGTTCGAACCGGCATGATGACCACAATCTCCTTCATGAATCTCGCGAAGAATTTCGCGGCCCTCTTCAGGAGAGACGCAATGTTGAAACGCCCCAGTAACACTGCAATGGTGCAACTCTCCATTAACAATTGTCATTGACTTGGACCGCCGGGTTATCTGTCTGGCCAAAGTTTCATCCTCAGGTGACTCGCCCCGGGTCATATAAGCCAAATATGGAACTGTCCTATCAGGAATAGTGTGAAGAGCCGCCACCAATTGTGCTTCCGGGTCAGGAATAGCCAGATCTTCCTCGGTAGGCAATTTGACAGAAGGGTTATGCAGAATATCCAAGAAAGTGTTAGGCAGCACCGGCTTACGCTGGGACCCTAATCGGCTTAAGGCATCAGCCGCCTCATTTTTCCTGCGTTCAACGTGTTCCACTTGATAACCCTTGAAGTGCCCAACAATAGTGTCAACCTCGTGGCGATAAGCCGCTATGAGTGGTCCTTAGAATCCCATTTGCCCGAAACTTGTTGAGGCACCAAGTCTGAGTCGCCGAAACATCTCACCTGGCTTAAATTCATCTCTTTAGCTTTCCGAAGACCATGGAAAAAGGCTTCATACTCAACTGCATTGTTAGTACAGGGAAACATCAACATTAAAACATAACAAAACTTGTCACCTCGAGGGGAAGCTAAGACAACTCCAGCCCCCGAGCCCTCCAATTGCCTGGACCCATCAAAGTGAATTGTCCAATATGTGTTATCTGGCTTCTCTTCAGGCATCTGCAGCTCTATCTAGTCATTGATGGAATCCACAAGTGCTTGAGACTTGATGGCCGTGCGAGGCATATACTTCAAACCATGAGGTCCAAGCTCAATGGCCCACTTGGCTACCCGACATGTGGCTTCTCTGTTTTGAATAATATCCCCTAAGGGAGCAGAACTAACCACAGTGATGGGATGACCCAAAAAATATTGCTTAAGCTTCCGACTGGCCATGAACACCCCATATACGAGCTTCTGCCAGTGCAGATATCTCTGCGTGGACTCAATAAGCACTTCACTGATATAGTAAACCAGCCGTTGAATTGGATATCCCTTTCCTACTTCCTTCTGCTACACCACAATAGCTACACTAATAGCCCGAGCATTAGCAGCCACATATAATAACAACGGCTCCTTATCAATAGGAGCAGCGAGGACTGCGGCTCAGCTAGCTGTTTCTTCACAGCTTCAAATGCATCATTAGCAGCATCACTCCAAACAAAGTGATATGTTTTCTCATCATCTGGTACAGTGGTATAGCCTTCTCACCCAACCGGCTTATGAACCGGCTTAAGGCAGCAATATGACCCGCCAGACGTTGAACATCATTGATACACGCCGGCTTTGCCAAGGAGGTAATGACCTTGATATTCTCCGGGTTAGCTTCAATGCCTCTGTTAGAAACCAGAAAACCCAAGAGCTTGCCTGTTGGCACACCAAAAACGCACTTGGCCGGGTTAAGCATCATCTTGTAGACCCGGAGATTTTTGAAGGTCTCTTTCAAAACATCTATCAAAGTTTCCTTCTCTCTGGATTTCACCACAATATCATCCACATAAGCATGAACATTGCGCCCAATCTGACTATGAAGGCAATTCTGCACACATCGCTGGTAAGTCGCCTGGGCACTCTTGAGCCCAAAATGCATAGACACATAGCAGAAGGATCCAAAGGGAGTGATAAAAGTTGTCTTCTCTTGGTCTTTAACTGCCATCTTGATCTGATGATAACCAGAATAAACATCCAAAAAACTCAAACGCTCACAACCCGCCACAACATCAATGATTTGATCAATACGAAGGAGAGCAAAAGGATCAGCCCGACAGGCTTTGTTTAACTCCGTGTAGTCCACACACATACGCCAAGTGTCATTCTTCTTAAGTACCAACACTAGATTAGCCAACCACTCAGGATGGAAGACTTCAATGATGAACCCAGCAGCCAAGAGCCGGGCCACTTCTTCACCAATGGCCTTATGCCTCTCCTCATTGAAGCGACGAAGGAATTGCTTGACTGGCTTAAACTTCGGATCAATATTAAGTGTGTGCTCAGCGAGTTCCCTCGGTACACCTGGAATATCAGAAGGTTTACATGCAAAGATGTCCCGGTTCTCGCGGATGAACTCGATGAGCACGCTTTCCTATTTTGGATCCAGGTTAGCACTGATACTGAACTGCTTCGATGAATCACCAGGAACAAAGTCAACTAGCTTAGTGTCATCGGCCGACTTAAACTTCAATACCGGATCATGCTCTGTGGTTTGCTTTTTCAAAGATGTCATATCCGCCGGATCAACATTGTCTTTGTAGAACTTCAATCCCTTTGTTGCACAGACAGATTCAGCATAAGCAGCATCACCTTCTTCACACTCCAAAGCTATTTTCCGACTTCCATGCACTGTGATGGTCCCCTTGTAACCCGGCATCTTGAGTTGTAGATAAACATAACAAGGCCGTCCCATGAACTTGACATAAGCCGGCCGTCCAAATAAAGCGTGATACGCGCTTTTAATCTTGACCACTTCAAAGGTTAGCCTCTCGACCATGGAATCATGTTCATCCCCAAAGGCCACTTCCAGATCAATCTTTCCTACAGGATACGCCAACTTACTAGGCACTACCCCATGGAAAACAGTATTAGACAGTTTAAGACTTCTATCAGTCAATCCCATGCGACGGAAAGTATCATAATAAAGGATATTAATGTTGCTTCCCCCATCCATGAGTACCTTAGTAAATTTATATCCACCAACTTGAGGCGCCACCACCAAAGCCAAGTGACCCTGATTATCAACCCGAGGCGGGTGATCCTCTCGACTCCACATAATGGGTGCTCATACCATCGCAAGTAATGGGGAACTGCCGGCTCGACGGCGTTCATAGAACTTTTATGGAGCTTCTGGTCCCGCTTGCATAAACTTGTGTTGAAGACATGATACTGCCCACTAATCAACTACTTCGGATGACTTTGATATCCAGACAGCTGCTGCTGCTGACCCCCTGACCGGATTGTTGATTGTAACCACCCTGATTACCTTGATGGTTTTGGTGACCCTGGAAACCGGAACTAGAACCGCCACCACCGTAACCAGGGCCATGAGAATCGCCATCACCAGAACCTGAGCCACCGCCCAGCCCATGATTGTTCTGGAACAAATCAGAATTTTTGAACTCTTTCATAATTTGACAGTCCTTCCAAAGGAACTGGACGGTCTTTCCTTCGTACCATGCTTTGGGCAGGGCTGATTCAGCATCTGCTCAAGATTGAGACTTGATCTGCCTACCCAAGGAGGTGGCTTCCCCTTATGATACTGACCATTGTTCTATGTATTGGTATTGGCCACAAAATCTGAATTACTATCAGCCTTGCGCTTACCGTTGCCCCCCTGACTTGCCGGGTTATGCTGCTGACCGTTGGTGTTTCCACTCTTTTTTCCCTTTCTCAGCTTTTCATTATCAGACTCAGGGTCCTTGGTACTATCAGAGTCGGCATATTTAATTAGAGCCGCCATCAGTTCCCCCATATCACTGCAATTGCGCTTGAGCCGCCCTAGCTTATATTTGAGAGGCAAAAAATGGCAATTCTTCTCTAACATTAGGACTGCAGAGCCAGCATTGATGTTATCCGATGAGTGCAGGATAGCCTTGACCCGGCGCACCCAATGGGTCGTTGACTCGCCCTCTTCTTGGGTGCAAGCATCCAAATCCACAATCGACATGGGCTATTTGCACGTATCTTTAAAGTTCTAGATAAACCGGGCTTTTAGCTCATCCCATGACCTGATGAAATTGGCAGGCAGCCCTTTTAACCAAGTACGGGCCGTCCCATCGCTGACCTCCAACAGTTCCATGGCCATCTCATAACTCTCAATCCACGCCTCAGGGGGTAAGTCAGCTGTGTAGTTAGGCACCTTATGAGGTCCTTTGAAATCCTTGGGCAGACACTCATTCCATAGAGCCGGCACTAAACATGGTATACCCGTGGTTCTAAAGGTCACGCCTGCTTCCACCGAAGTCGTCGGATAAACCAGAAGATGTTGATGAGCCGCCCACTGAGCCGCCTGCTCAACTTCTCGACGTGCCCTGTCCTGATCGACCAAATCGCAAGCACCATCACGTGCCAGGTTATGCCCACGCGGATGGTTACGGCGCTGGTCATTGCTCGAAACTGTCGGTGAGTCCATGTGTCTGCTATAACTCCGTCTTGGGCGAGGGGTCGAATGAATCCTCTCTCGATTGTAAGAATATGCCTCCTGCTATACCAATGCCGTTTGAAGAAGCTCTCTAGCCCTCCGTGTCTCAACCGCCGCTGGAGAATTGCCTTCAACTGGGAGAGCCGCAAATCGTGTCACCGCAATGATCATATTATCCAAAGGGTTGGAATAATGACCCGGTGGTGTCGACACATACTGAGGCGGTGTATTATCCAGACGAGGTGGCTCCATCGTGCGTGGTTGAGCTAGCGCTCCAGCCCTAGGCACTTCAACCCGGTTTATCTCTGGTTGGTTACTGGTCCCCGCTCCAGGCATGCAAAAGAGGTTCCGTGCCTCGTAAACCGGCGGGAGACGACTTCGGTGCCTTCTTCTCATGATTTCGTTTGAAGTGTTCTGATCCAACGAGAGCCAGAAGGAATTAACCTGGATCCGTTGTGCCTGAGCATCCAAAACAGCTCGCTCTACAATCATCCTAGCGTTCTCTGCCGCCAGGTCTTCCTTGGCTCGTGCTATCTCATCATGCAGTTTTCAACTTCCGCGTTATGTTGAACTTGATTTGCCGGGTTAACCTCTGCTGTTAACAAGGCTGTCAAATTATCCAGCAAGTCAGTCAAAACCTAAGTTGGCGGGCACGCAGGGCCTTTTGCCCCAGCTGCCATCATTGTTGCTGACCTGGAAACCATCGCTGCCGCAGTCGAAGAACTCTGCCTAGGCTGTGTACCGGCCATGAAGATTGTACCCCTATTCGGCGGCTCATAGGGGTCCGGAATACTGTCGCCATCGGAATTGCCCCCAAGCCTGTCATCTTGAAGTTGATACAATGAAGTAGTCTTGCTCGTGGATGACTCACCATCAGAACAGATGGTTGTCTCACTGCCAGACATGGATCCTTCCTCAAATTCCGCCCCATGGATGAATCCCACGAAGGCACATTTCATGGCTGGCTGAACTCGGGCGGGTCATGCATGCTGAGCCGTCTCGATGATGTCGGTGCAGATGTCCGGCTCAGGGCCCGGCTCGCCGATCTTGCCGATGAAGATGTGAATTCCGCCAAAGGGGACCCGATACCCGTACTCAATTGAGCCAGCCTCGGGGCCCCAGCTTGCATCATCGATGTAGAGCTTGCCGCGACGGCTCTTGGTCATCCGGCCCACAACGTATCCCTTGATCCCTTTGAAGCTACCCTTCAAGAACTCAAAACCACCGTGCGCTGGCCCCACGGTGGGCGCCAACTGCCATGGAATTGTCACGGCAGATGTCGTTGTGTGAGGACTTAGTCGTGGAACCATCGCAACTAGGTTAGCTTAAAGGGGTTAAACGGGACAAAGGACACAGAGAGTTTATACTGGTTCGGCCCCTTGCGATGAAGGTAAAGGCCTAATCCAGTTTGAGGTGGTATTGCTTATGTCTCGATTACCAGGGAGCGAATACGCTTGACCTAGCTTTCGATCTCTTGTTTCTTGCCCTGAACCGCTGTCGGGTCGTCCCTTTATATACACAGGTTGATGCCCAGCGGCTCATGGAGTCCCGGTCGGCTCATAGACAATGTGTCCGGCTTGGTGACTAAATATACTTGCCTTACAATATAAGTCATGCACATATGGCAGTTTACCCCTATGGGCCCTAAGTCGCTCTTGGGACTTGGGGCCTTACTTCATGAACCGCCATCTTCAACATCCTCATGGGCTTTGTATTGATGAAACGCCATAGGTATAACCCGGCCCCTCCTGGGCGGGTCATAATTAATAGTCATATCCCCAACAGTTTTCCCAGTGCATATATTCAGGTCATTCGCCTCATAGCGAGTGACATGTACAACCACACAGTCCTTGTCTACATCAAGGCTCTAATTGAAATAGAAACAAATTCTGAATTACTTTCCAATATTAGAAACACAAGTTATTTAAACCATTGTGTAGAGTCAAAAGTATGCATTATAGGCAGGTAGCATGGCATCAAAGCTAATAAAATTTTGCATTATTTATCACCACATACTTAGATGAAAAACCACAATCAAGATCGGCAAAGAAAAAAAATCACCTTGGG
>NC_041391.1:415634207-415645308 GCF_002162155.2 Triticum dicoccoides | reverse complement strand
CTCCTACGGGGCCATGGGGGTTGTAACCTCAAACAGGGCATGGTCGTGAGCGTATCTGGGGTCAGCTTGGTGGCTGCCCCCATCTTCTAGGAGCTCTTTGTCTCGTGGGGATCATCCTCCCGCATTTGGTCCAACATCGGCAGATCTTTTCCTGGTTCTCCTTGGTCCATCGTGAAACTGATGAATACTAGGAGACCACTGAAAGGAAAACACAATCGCAATGACAATGAAACTAAAAAGAGAGTGAGGATCGGTTACTACTTTGCAAAAAATCTTTTTTTTCTGAACAAAAATATACCAACATCACGGATCCGCTTACCTTCCCTTCGTTGGGAGAGAAGAACAGTGGCAGATGCGAGTGTTGGCTTTCTTGAAGATGGTGAGGGAGAAGGGGATTCAGCGAAGTGTTAAATGATGGTTGCTTCGTCCGTCAAACTTGGACTATAGGGAGGTGGGGTTTTGTGATACGACGGCTTGTTACTGCCACACTACGACCGGGATGACTCTCCGACTGCATACTGCCTTCTAATTTGGTGGATGGCATTTGGGCCCGCGTGCTGCATGGCCCGCATGTCGGTGAACAAAAGTAAAATGGCATTTAGTAGAAGGAGACGTTTCGATGACCTCGAAGGAGCCAAAAGCGGTAGTGTATCCACTATACTAGTAGTAATTGTTTTTCTGGGTTGCTGTAGAGCGTCTCCACTATACTAGCAGTAATTGTTTCTCTGGGCCCAAGATAAAACAGCCCATCCACCCTAGTAAATAATAAAATCAATTCAAAAGCCCATATATTTACTTAATGAGAGGCACTACCCAGCACACCGCCCCCCAAAAAATTGGGTGCTCTTCTTCCTCCTCACTCCCACCCACCTCACGTCAAGATCGCTCCACTCGTACCCCCAAATTCCTAACCTCGCTCCTACAGAAAACCCCGGCTCCCCTTCTTCCTCACTACTACAGAAAAACCCTAGATCCCCTTCTTCTTCCCTCGCACTACAACTAGGCTCGTCATTCGTTACTCTACTCAAATCCGTGAGCTTGACGTGATGCCCTCGAGGAAAATGGAGTCGGCTGACCCTAGTGCTAAGAAGATGAGGCTCCCGCTAGCCGCGACGCCTGTTCTAGATCCCGCACCCGGCAGCGCGGGGAGAAGCGGCGAGTCCGCCCCCACCGGATCCTAGGAACCCATAGAATCTTGGGTGGACCACATCAGCGATCTCCCGGATGCCATCCTTAGGGAGATCATCTTGCTTCTCCCCACCAAGGATTGCTGTCGCACCCAAGTCCTCTCAAATCGGTGGTGCCCTCTATGGTGCGCCGCGCCCCTTAATCTCGACTATCGTCAGCTATCTGTCTTTAATGATTTTTAACTCCCCAAAGCCATCATCTCCTCCCACCAGGGCTCCGTTCAAAGCCTCTGCATCCCGTCATGCTACATGAGCAAGCATACCATGCCCTGCATGGTGGATGCCTGGCTGAAATCCCCTGAATTGACAAAACTACTGCTGCTTGAGTTCTACTATTCCCCGGGAAATTTCTGGGCATAAGTTTTATATCATCTTGGAGTACACATTTTGTACTAATATTATGTTCTATGCTCAATGAAGAGTTTCTCCGTGGATAGCCTATCAATAGTGCTGGATTCTGTCAAGATCTTATATATCCAAATGAATAGTTTTGATCTAAACAAAATTATTGGCTTGCTGCAATGCTTTCCACGTCTGGAGAAGTTGTATATAAAGGTGATAATTTCACACACATTGGAAGTCTGCATATAGTGTACTAGAATTAACCGTTCAACTGTTGCTCTTTCGAAACTCTTTTTTTAGACCTGAACTGTTTTCAATCTTCATGTCTATTTAGGCAACAGCACGGGGTAAGAAAGTTATAACCAATCGGTGGATTCGTAAGCACCAGGATTTTGTTACTTCTCATGACATTCAATTGAGGACAATAACGCTGGAACGATATGCAGCCAACCATGCAAACACTAGATTTGTCACATTCTTCCTGCTGAATGCGAGGTTACTATTGTCCATCAGGCTTAAGTTCATCAGCAACATGGTTTTGACGGATGGGTATGTCAAAGAGAAAAAAAGGAGTTTCAGGTGGACAAAAGAGCTTCTGAACGTGCCGGGATTCTATTTACAACATCTTGTGGTCAATCCAGTAAATTTTATGACCCAGGATGTTCATTCTATGGACCTGACAGATCCATTTGACTGTGGCTGCCGAAAACAGTGCTGGAGTTAGATGTTATTACCCTTTTCAATCTGGGTTTTGTCTAAACCTGATGAACAATTAACCCTCGTGCTTTTGTATAGTTTGTAAGCTGGAGTTAGATGTTGTTGCCCTTTTCAACTCGGCTGTGACTATCATATTTTCTTTGAAACAAGGCAAATGGCTTGCCATTTGTTTAATTAGGAGTGAAATATTGTAACAAATCCCAACCAAGGGAAATAACATCACTCTCGCTACCTGCTTGAGCTCACTGTGCATTACAAAACCCAAGTGATTAGCCCCCACCAGCACACACAAACTTATTTTGAACTAGCACACCAGATGGGTTGTAAATTTTCATAAGAAAGGCTGCATGACTGTGACAGATTTGGATTCTGACATTTGGGACCCACGAGGAAAAAGCCTATCCAAGGTGGTGTTGACTTACTAGCTAGTCAACAAACAATTCTGCCTACCAGCCATTGGATTGACATCCAACATCTGTCGTGTATCTTCTATCTCTTGTCTTCTTCCTCCAGCCGCCCAAACCAAACCACCCTGCCGGTTCCGCCTGCTCCCGCCTCCCACGGGTGCCTGCGCCTCCACCGCCCTACCGTACCCTCCAATGTTGGCCAGTCCCTCCCTCTATTACCCCACACATCATGTTATTCTCTAGCGATGTCAGCCCCAACATGCACCTACACCCGAACCAGTCAACCCTCATACTCCCCTCCGCCTGCGACTGCACCGTCGCATCTTCCATGGCTCCTGTTTGTTCCGTCCGAGGCCTCGCCATCGTCCTTCGCCATGGTTAGCTTGCCGTGCACGGTGCGCCGCCCTCTTGCATTTTCAACGTCGTCAACAATCGAGAGGAACAAGGAGATGCTAGTACATGGAGAGGATGATAGTAGGGACCCACCAGGGTCATAGTAGTACGCAAGTAAGTGCCTTGTTATTACAAGCCCAAAAAATTGGTTCCTCCTAATGGTTGGACATCTGGGGCCCACACCATTGTCAACATAGTCAATAAACAGGAGAATTACACAAGGAGCGGCTGACACCAGGGACCCAGCAGGTCACACAGTTGTTATTTACTTTTTTTAGGAACAAGCAGTTGTTATTTTTATACTAGTTTTAGATACGGATCAGGGTAACAACGGAGCTATGCACGGGCTGTGGCCCGTCTAGCTAGGGTTTTATTTATGTTTACCACACCATGAGCCCAGTTGTGTTTTTTTTTTGCTGAAAATGGCTAGCCCAGTTCTACTTTTTTAAAGAAATACCCAACCGAGGCCTCCTTCCTTTGTCAGCCCTGCTGGGCTGCAAATCTTACAAGACGAGGAGAGTTTCATTCGGCTTGCCCAGAAAATGGGTTATCAGTAATGAGAAATGGGCTGTACATTTTTAAAACACATCAAACCGGGAATTTGTTTCATTTTTCATTTCAAGATTTGAATGTGATTTGAAATTTCGGGATTAAAAACAGTTGACCGCATCGAAATATGGAAAATATCGTATAATTTTTAACTGTGGCCACAATATGGGCTATAAAGATAACAAAAAGAAGATGGGCTCCAAAAAATCCTTAAGAATTAGCAAATGGGTTGTAAATTATTAGAAATAATGGCAGATGGGATGTATGTTGTTTTCGACACATTTGGCTGACTTGTGCGCCTACTATAGGTTGATGCGACACTTTCCTAAAAAAAGGTTGACGCACACGCAACGTCGTGTCAACTTAGTCAACACACAAGAGCAGTGACTGTTGGATGTCCATCCAATGGCCATCGTGCTTCTTCAATCTCTGTCATTCCTGCTCCAGCCGCTCAAACAAGTGCCAGCGGGACTGCCTGCTCCCTCCCCCCACGGCCGGCTGTGCTGCCGCGCAGGCCTCATCGACCCACCGTACTCCCATCGCTGGCCTAGCCATCCCTCTACTCACCCACACCTGCTGTTATTCTCCGACGACGGCAGACGAACCAGTAAACCCTCGTACTCCCCTCCGTGTGGGAAACAACTTGCCGAGTCTTCCCTGGCTCTATGTCGTTCCTTTCCTAGGCCTCGCCATCATCCACCGCCCTGGTGCTCTCGTCGCGGCGTGGTCAACGTGGTCAACGAACAGCATCCATCGGAAGTGGACTGTACATGGAGAGGCTTGATACGTCTCCAACGTATCTATAATTTATGAAGTATGCATGCCATGTTTACAATAGTATTATATGATTTTGGTATGATTTGACTAGAACTAATCCGGACTGACGCTGTTTTCAGCAGAACTACCGTGGTGTTGTTTTTGTGCAGAAATAAAAGTTCTCAGTATGCGCTCAAAATCAACGGAGATTTTTTATGGAAAATATAAAAAATACTGGAACGAAGAGTTACCGGAGGGGAGGCTCGTGGCCCCACTAGGGTGGAGGGCGTGCCCACCCCCTGGAGTGCGCCCTTGTGCCTCATGGACTTTTTGTGTGGCCCCCTGACTTGTTCTCGACGCCAACGTCTCCTATAAATGCCCAAACCTCCAGAAAATAATCTAGATCAGAAGTTCCACCACCGCAAGCCTCTGTAGCCATGAGAAATCAATCTAGGCCCTCTCTAGCACCCTGTCGGAGGGGGACATCATCACCGGAGGCCATGGGGAAGGATCCCGGAGGGGCCATCATCGCCATGAAGGGCAAGGCCTAGAGGGAGAACCTCTCCCATCCAGGGGGGAGGCCATGAAGGAGGAAGCACAAGGGGGAGAACCTCTCCTCCCCTCTCTCGGTGGCGCCAGAGTGCCATCGGGAGGGGCACCATCGCCACGATGATCGTCTTCATCAACATCACCATCATCAACACCATCCTCATCTCTTTTACGAGGCCCACTCTCCCGCACCCCACTATAATCTCTACTTGAACATGGTGCTTTATGCCACATATTATGATCCAATGATATGTTACCATCCTATGATGTTTTGAGTAGATTTCCTTTATCTTTGTGTTGACTGATGATCTAGATTCGTATGAGTTGTATGTTTTATTTTAGTGTTATCCTATTGTGCCCTCTGTTTCGTGCAAGCGTGAGGGATTCCCACTGTAGGGTGTTGCAATACGTTCATGATCCGCTTATAGTGGGTTGCTTGAGTGATAGAAGCATAAACCCGAGTAAGGGGGTTGTTGCGTGTGGGATAAAGGGGACTTGATATGTTAATGCTATGGTTGGTTTTACCTTAATGATCTTTTGTAGCTGCGGATGCGTGCTAGAGTTCCAATCATAAGTGCATATTATCCAAGAAGAGAAAGTATGTTAGCTTATGCCTCTCCCTCATATGAAATTGCAATGACGACTACCGGTCTTGTTAACAATTGCCTAGGATAATTCCGCACACCGACCCATCATTATTCCACACTCGCTATTTATAATATTTAGTAATATATTCTAACTTTATGATAACATCACCTACTTTTATATTTTATCTCTCCGATATCATGCAAAGTTATCCTCTTCATACCCACAACATAGTTTTATTTCTTGTTTCTAGTTGGAAGCAAATGTTCGGTGTACGTAGAGTCGTATCAGTGGCAGATAGGACTTGAGAGAATATTGATCTTCCCTTTAGCTCCTTGTCGGTTCGACACTCCATATTTATCACTTCCACCTTTCGAAATTGCTACGATGATTCCCTGCACTTGGGGATTATCAATCTCTTTTCTGGCGCCGTTGCCGGGGAGCAATAGCGTGGGGTTGATATTCTCGTGTGTGCTTGTTTGCTTTCTTCATTAAGTAGTTTTTTGTTTTCTTTTTTTGTTTTTCTTAGTTGTGGGTGATTAGATTGCTTGTTTACTATGTGCAGTACAAAAACAGAAACTTTGTCTGTAGCACGTGAATATACATTTTTTACTGGAAAGTCAAATGGGTCTGAAACATTTTGCAAATTACTTCTGTACAGTTTGTTTAAATTTTCATATTTGTTTTAGAATTTTTGGAGTTACATAAGTGTACGAAATTTCCAGATTACTACAGACTGTCTTGTTTTTGACAGATTCTGTCTTGTATGTGTTGTTCGCTTATTTTGATGAATCTATGGGTAGTTTTGGGGGTATGAACCATGGTGAAGTTGGAATAATTCTAATATAAAATTGGAATGGGTTTAGAACATTACCTAAAGGTAGTTATTTTCTTTAGTATACTAACGTATCTCACAAAGTTTTTGTTAAGTTTTGTGTGGATAAAGTGTTCGAAGAACGAGGAGTTACCGATGTGAGAAGAATAAAGAGAGGCAAGAGTTCAAGCTTGGGGATGCCCCAGGCACTCCAAGTAAATATTTCAAGGATACTCAAGCATCTAAGCTTGGGGATGCCCCGGTTGGCATCCCAAGTTTCTTCTTCAACAATTATCGGTATACCTTGGTTTTTGTTTTGTTCACATGATTTGTGTCCTTTGTGTTTTTCTTTTTCTTTAAGAACCATGCTAGTATGAGATAGCACTTCATCGATTTATAGGATGCTTCATGTGCTTCACTTATATCTTTTGAGTATGACCTAATAGAATGCTCTTTGTGCTTCACTTAAATCTTTTGAGTATGGTTTTATAGAATGCTTCGATTGCTTCACTTATATATTTTGATCTTGGAAATTGGTTAGTCTATATTAATTGTAGAATGCTCCATCAACTTCACTTATATCTTTTGGAGTATGAATAATACTATCATATAAAGTGTGTTTGTAAGAGTGTCAACTTTAGGAATTAGTGATCCCACTATTTTGGAGGGTGTTGAATCTTAGTGTGATATTTATGAAAGTGGATTTGGAAGAGTGTCAACTTTAGTTAGTAATGATTCCACTATTTCGGAAGAGGTTCCAATTGATTATGCGAACAAAGTTGCTATCTATGATGATTATTGTGATCACATGTATGGTATAAAGAATTATGTTAACCATGAAACTTGTCATCATGATTTTAATTTTTAATTGGATTATGCCTCACATGACAATTATTTTGTTGAGTTTGGTCCCACTATTCCGAATGAGAAGAATTTTTCTTATGTGGAGAGTAGAAAAAATTCTATGCTTGTAGATCATGAAAAGAATGCTTTATGTGATGGTTATATTGCTGAACTCATTCATGATGCTACTGAAAGTTATTACAAGGGAGGAATACATGCTTGTAGGAGTTGCAATAATATCAAGTTTCCTCTCTATGTGCTTAAAGTTTTGAAGTTATACTTGTTTTGCCTTCCTATGCTAGTTGATTCTTGTTCCTATAAATTGTGTGCTCACAAAATCCCTAGGCATAGGAAGTGGGTTAGATTTAAATGTGCTAGTCATATTCTTCATGATGCTCTCTTTATGTTTCAATTCTTATCTTTTATGTGAGCATCATTGAAATCATCATGCCTTGCTAAAACGCATTAAATAAAAGCGCATGTTGGGAGACAACCCAATATTTAACCTTACTGTTTTTGTGTGTTCACATGATTACGCTACTTTAGTAATCATGTTTTATAGCTTTTGAGTTGATTATTTTTGCAGAAGATTAATAGACAAATTCCTCACATCCACCAACTTTTTCATAATTTTTGGAGTAGCAGAAGTATGGTTGCTGTTCAGATCATTACAGACTGTTCTGTTTCTAACAGATTCTATTCTCATTGCATAGTTTGCTTGTTTTCTAGTTTCTATGGATTATATTTCTCAATATAAATTGTAGAAATGATATGGTACAGTAGGAATTGTGTGAGAACAACTATGAACCTTGTCTTTAACAGTACCAAAGTGAATGGTTTACTCTTTATCATACTAACCCATCTCACGAAGTTCCGTTAAGTTTTGTGTGCTTGAAGTTTTAAAGTTTTGGCTGCAATATCGATATGAGGAGAATAAAGAGTGGAAAGACCCTAAGCTTGGGGATGACCAAGGCACCCCAAGGTAATATTCAATGAAGACTCAAGCGCCTAAGCTTGGGGATGCCCCGGAAGGCATCCCCTCTTTCGTCTTCAAAACCATCAGTATACCTTACTCGGAGCTATATTTTTATTCGTCACATGATATGTGTTTTGCTTGGAGCGTATTTTCAATTTTAATTGTTGTTTGAATAAAATCATTGGATCTGACATCTTGAATAAGAGAGAGTCCTCCCATGTCTAGTTAATTATTTGACTACTCATTATTCTTCACTTATATCTATTTGGAGTAGTTTGTCATTTACTCACGTGCTTCACGTATATCTTATGAGTAAATGGTTGAATGAATTGAATATCATAAATCTGAATTTATATATGTTTCATATGCTTATACCATGGGGAGTAATGACTTCACACATAATAAGTATAGGTGGTAAATTTATTGAAAGATTAGCAAACGTAGCATTGATCACTTGAACAATTCATGATAGAATATCAAAGGAAGAGAGATTTCACATATAATATACTATCTTGGACATCTATTGTAATTGTGAGCACTCATTAAAATATGACATGCTAAAAGGTTGATGTTCGACAAGGAAGACAACTTAATGGGTTATGTTTTCCTATATCCGAAACATTATATTGTCTTGGATCATCCAACATGTTGAGCTTGCCTTTCCCTCTCATGCTAGCCAAATTCTTTGCACCAAGTAGAAATACTAGTTGTGCTTCCAAACATCCCTTAAACCAGTTTTGCCATGAGAGTCCACCATACCTACCTTTGGATTGAGTAATATCCTTCAAGTAAGTTGTCATCGGTGCATGCAATGAAAATTGCTCCTTAAATATGTATGATCTATTAGTGCAAAGAAAATAATCTTTATACGAACTAGTGATAGGGAAGAAATAAAAGCGACAGACGGCATAATAAAGGTCTTTATCACAAGCGGCAATATAAAGTGACATTCTTTTGCATTAAGATTTTGTGCATCCAACCATAAAAGTGCATGACAACCTCTGCTTCCCTCTGCGAAGGGCATATCTTTTACTTTTATCTTCTACCCTTATACAAGAGTCATGGTGATCATCACCTTTCCTTTTTACACTTTTTCCTTTGGCAAGCACTTTGTGTTGGAGCGATCAGGATATATATATCCACTTGGATGTAGGTTTTCATAAATAATTATTGTTGACATTACCCTTGAGGTAAAAGGTTGGGAGGCAAAACTATAAGCCCCTCTCTTACTTTGTGTCTGATTGAAACTTTGAAACCATAAATATCACATGGGTGTTAGCAATTGTGAAGATTAAATGATAGTTGAGTATGTGGAGTTTTCTGAACCAAAGCTCTTACATAGACCCTTCCCGAAAATAAGATGAATTGCAATTGTTTGATGACTAAGAGCATGGTTTGTTAGTTTTCAAGAAAGTTTATGATCTATACTTTAACATGTGAATAGCTTGATCATGAGAAGTTTTATGAGTTGAGCTACTGTTATGATATATAATGATGCTAGAAAAGGTGATTGAAACTAACATTGATCAAACTTAAGCACTTGCTAGCATTCACACTTCATAAATTATTTCTTTTATCATTTACCTACTCGAGGACGAGCAGGAATTAAGCTTGGGGATGCTGATACGTCTCCAACGTATCTATAATTTATGAAGTATTCATGCCATGTTTTCAATAGTTTTATATGATTTTGGTATGACTTGATTAGAACTAACACGGACTGATGCTGTTTTCAGCAGAACTACCATGGTGTTGTTTTTGTGCAGAAATAAAAGATCCCCGATTGCGCTGAAAATCAACGGAGATTTTTCTGGAAAATATAAAAAATACTGGAACAAAGAGTTACCGGAGGGGAGGACCGTGGGCCCCACGAGGGTGGAGGGCGCGCCCACCCCCTGGGGCGCGCCCCTGTGCCTCGTGGACTTCCCGTGGGGCCCCTGACTGAAGGAAATATGCCCTAGAGGCAATAATAAAGTTATTATTTATTTCCTCATATCATGATAAATGTTTATTATTCATGCTAGAATTGTATTAACCGGAAACATGATACATGTGTGAATACATAGACCAACATAATGTCACTAGTATGCCTCTACTTGACTAGCTCATTAATCAAAGATGGTTATGTTTCCTAACCATAGACATGTGTTGTCATTTGATTAACGGGATCACATCATTAGGAGAATGATGTGATTGACATGACCCATTCCGTTAGCCTAGCACTTGATCATTTAGTATATTGCTATTGCTTTCTTCATGACTTATACATGTTCCTGTAACTATGAGATTATGCAACTCCCGTTTACCGGAGGAACACTTTGGGTTCTACCAAACGTCACAACATAACTGGGTGATTATAAAGGAGTACTACAGGTGTCTCCGAAGGTACATGTTGGGTTGGCGTATTTCGAGATTAGGTTTTGTCACTCCGATTGTCGGAGAGGTATCTCTGGGCCCTCTCGGTAATGCACATCACTATAAGCCTTGCAAGCAATGTAGCTAATGAGTTAGTTACGGAATGATGCATTACGTAACGAGTAAAGAGACTTGCCGGTAACGAGATTGAACTAGGCATTGGATACCGACGATCGAATCTCGGGCAAGTAACATACCGATGACAAAGGGAACAACGTATGTTGTTATGCGGTTTGACCGATAAAGATCTTCGTAGAATATGTAGGAGCTAATATGGGCATCTAGGTTCCGCTATTGGTTATTGACCGAGAATAGTTCTAGGTCATGTCTACATAGTTCTCGAACCCGTAGGGTCCGCACGCTTAATGTTACGATGATAGTTTTATTATGAGTTTATAAGTTTTGATGTACCGAAGTTTGTTTGGAGTCCCGGATGTGATCACGGATATGACGAGGAGTCTTGAAATGGTCGAGACATAAAGATTGATATATTGGACGACTATATTCAGACACTAGAAGTGTTCCGGGCGTTTTCAGAGAAAACCGGAGTGCCAGAGGGTTACCGGAA
>NC_041391.1:415608583-415634043 GCF_002162155.2 Triticum dicoccoides | reverse complement strand
GCCGCGCGCCCCCTCCCCCTCTGGTCCGAATTGGACTAGGAGGGGGCGGCGCCCCCCTCTTTTCCTCTCCCTCTCCCCCTTCCTTTCCCCTCCTAGTAGGAGTAGGAAAGAGGGAGTCCTACTCCTACTAGGAGGAGGACTCCTCCTTGGCGTGCCCACAAGGGCCGGACGGCCTCCCCCTTGCTCCTTTATATACGGGGGCAGGGGGCACCCTAGAAGACACAAGTTGATCTACGTGATCGTTCCTTAGCCGTGTGCGGTGCCCCCCTCCACCATATTCCACCTCGGTCATATCGTCGCGGAGTTTAGGCAAAGCCCTGCGCCGGTAGAACATCATCATCGTCACCACGCCGTCATGCTGATGGAACTCATCCTCGACACTTTGCTGGTTCGGAGTCTGGGATCGTCATCGAGCTGAACGTGTGCTGAACTCGGAGGTGTCGTACGTTCGGTACTTGGATCGGTCGGATCGTGAAGACATACGACTACATCAACCGCGTTGTCATAACGCTTCCGCTTACGGTCTATGAGGGTATGTGGACAATACTCTCCCCTCTCGTTGCTATGCATCACCATGATCTTGCGTGTGCGTAGGAATTTTTTTGAAATTACTACGTTCCCCAACAGTGGTATCAAAGCCAGGATTTATGCGTAGATGTCATATGCACGAGTAGAACACAAGTGAGGTGTGGGTGATACAAGTCAAACTGCTTACCAGCATGTCATACTTTGGTTCGGCGGTATTGTGAGATGAAGCGGCCCGGACCGACATTACGCGTACGCTTACGCGAGACTGGTTTCACCGTTACGAGCACTCATGCTTAAAGGTGGCTGGCGGGTGTCTGTCTCTCTCACTTTAGCTGAATCGAGTGTGGCTACGCCCGGTCCTTGCGAAGGTTAAAACAACACTAACTTGACGAACTATCATTGTGGTTTTAATGCGTAGGTAAGAACGGTTCTTGCTCAGCCCGTAGCAGCCACGTAAAATTTGCAACAACAAAGTAGAGGACGTCTAACTTGTTTTTGCAGGGCATGTTGTGATGTGATATGGTCAAGACGTGATGCTATATTTTATTGTATGAGATGATCATGTTTTGTAACCGAAGTTATCGGCAACTGGTAGGAGCCATATGGTTGTCGCTTTATTGTATGAAATGCAAACACCCTGTAATTGCTTTACTTTATCACTAAGCGGTAGCGATAGTCGTAGAAGCAATAGATGGCATAACAACAACGATGCTACGATTGAGATCAAGGTGTCGCGCCGGTGACGATCGTGATCACGACGGTGCTTTGAAGATGGAGATCACAAGTACAAGATGATGATGGCCATATCATATCACTTATATTGATTGCATGTGATGTTTATCCTTTATGCATCTTATCTTGCTTTGATTGACGGTAGCATTTTAAGATGATCTCTCACTAAATTATCAAGAAGTGTTCTCCCTGAGTATGCACCGTTGCGAAAGTTCTTCGTGCTGAGACACCACGTGATGATCGGGTGTGATAGGCTCTATGTTCAAATACAACGGGTGCAAAACAGTTGCACACGCGGAATACTCAGGTTAAACTTGACGAGCCTAGCATATAACAGATATGGCCTCGGAACACGGAGACCGAAAGGTCGAGCGTGAATCATATAGTAGATATGATCACCATATTGATGTTCACCGTTGAAACTACTCCATCTCACCTGACGATCGGACATGGTGTAGTTGATATGGATCATGTAATCACTTAGAGGATTAGAGCGATGTCTATCTAAGTGGGAGTTCTTAAGTAATATGATTAATTGAACTTAAATTTATCATGAACTTAGTACCTGATAGTATTTTGCTTGTCTATGTTTGTTGTAGATAGATGGCTTGTGCTGTTGTTCCATTGAATTTTAATGCGTTCCTTGAGAAAGCAAAGTTGAAAGATGATGGTAGCAATTACACGGACTGGGTCCGTAACCTGAGGATTATCCTCATTGCTGCATAGAAGAATTACGTCCTGGAAGCACCGCTAGGTGCCAGGCCTGCTGCTGATGCAACTGACGACATTAAGAATGTCTGGCAGAGAAAAGCTGATGACTACTCGATAGTGCAGTGTGCCATGCTTTACGGCTTAGAACCGGGTCTTCAACGATGTTTTGAACGTCATGGAGCATATGAGATGTTCCAAGAGTTGAAGTTAATATTTCAAGCAAATGCCCGGATTGAGAGATATGAAGTCTCCAATAAGTTATATAGCTACAAGATGGAGGAGAATAGTTCTGTCAGTGAACACATACTCAAAATGTCTGGGTATAATAATCACTTGATTCAACTGGGAGTTAATCTTCCTGATGATAGTGTCATTGATAGAATTCTTCAATCACTGCCACCAAGCTACAAGAGCTTCGTGATGAACTATAATATGCAAGGGATGGACAAGACTATTCCCGAGCTCTTCGCAATGCTAAAAGCCGCGGAGGTAGAAATCAAGAAGGAGCATCAAGTGTTGATGGTTAACAAGACCACCAGTTTCAAGAAAAAGGGCAAAGGGAAGAAGACGGGGAACTTCAAGAAGAACAGAAAACAAGTTGCTGCTCAAGAGAAGAAACCCAAGTCTGGACAAGCAGACTGGACACTGGAAGTGGAACTGCCCCAAGTATTTGGCGGATAAGAAGGATGGCAAAGTGAACAAAGGTATATGTGATATACATGTTATTGATGTGTACCTTACTAATGCTCGCAATAGTACCTGGGTATTTGATACTGGTTCTGTTGCTAATATTTGCAACTCGAAACAGGGACTACGGATTAAGCAAAGATTTGCTAAGGACGAGGTGACGATGCGCGTGGGAAATGGTTCCAAAGTCGATGTGATCGCAGTCGGCACGCTACCTCTACATCTACCATCGGGATTAGTTTTAGACCTAAATAATTGTTATATGGTGCCAGCGTTGAGCATGAACATTATATCTGGATCTTGTTTGATGTGAGACGGTTATTCATTTAAATCAGAGAATAAAGGTTGTTCTATTTATATAAGTAATATCTTTTATGTTCATGCACCCTTGAAGAGTGGTCTATTTTTGTTGAATCTCGATAGTAGTGATACACATATTCATAGTGTTGAAACCAAAAGATGCAGAGTTGATAATGATAGTGCAACTTATTTGTGGCACTGCCGTTTAGGTCATATCAGTGTAAATCGCATGAAGAAACACCATACTGATGGGCTTTTGGAATCACTTGATTATGAATCACTTGGTACTTGCGAACTGTGCCTCATGGGCAAGATGACTAAAACGTCGTTCTCCGGAACTATGGAGCGAGCAACTGATTTGTTGGAAATCATACATACTGATGTTTGTGGTCCAATTAATATTGAGGCTCGTGGCGGGTATCGTTATTTTCTCACCTTCACAGATGATTTGAGCAGATATGGGTATATCTACTTAATGAAACACAAGTCTGAAACATTTGAAAAGTTCAAAGAATTTCAGAGTGAAGTGGAAAATCATCGTAACAAGAAAATAAAATTTCTATGATCTGTTCGTGGAGGAGAATATTTGAGTTACGAGTTTGGTCTACATTTGAAACAATGCGGAATAGTTTCGCAACTCACGCCACCCGGAACACCACAATGAAATGGTGTGTCTGAATGTCGTAATCGTACTTTACTAGATATGGTGCGTCTATGATGTCTCTTACTGATTTATCGCTATCGTTTTGGGGTTATGCTTTAGAGACAACCGCATTCACGTTAAATAGGGCACCATCAAAATCCGTTGAGACGACGCCTCATGAACTGTGGTTTTGTAAGAAACCAAAGTTGTCGTTTCTTAAAGTTTGGGGTTGTGATGCTTATGTGAAGAAACTTCAACCAGATAAGCTCAAACCCAAATCGGAGAAATGTGTCTTCATAGGATACCCAAAAGAAACTAATGGGTACACCTTCTATCACAGATCTGAGGGCAAGATTTTCGTTGCTAAATTCGGATCCTTTCTAGAGAAGGAGTTTCTCTCGAAAGAAGTGAGTGGGAGGAAAGTAGAACTTGATGAGGTAACTGTACCTGCTCCCTTATTGGAAAGTAGTTCATCACAAGAACCGGTTCCTGTGATAACTACACCAATTAGTGAGGAAGCTAATGATATTGATCATGAAACTTCAGATCAAGTTTCTACTGAACCTCGTAGGTCTACCAGAGTAAGATCCGCACCAGAGTGGTATGGTAATCCTATTCTGGAAGTCATGTTACTTGACCATGATGAACCTATGAACTATGAGGAAGCGATGATGAGCCCAGATTCCGCAAAATGGCTAGAGGCCATGAAATCTGAGATGGGATCCATGTATGAGAACAAAGTATGGACTTTGGTTGACTTGCCCGATGATCGGCAAGCCATTGAGAATAAATGGATCTTTAAGAAGAAGACTGACGCTGATGGTAATGTAACTGTCTATAAAGCTCGACTTGTTGCGAAAGGTTTTCGACAAGTTCAAGGGGTTGAATACGATGAGACTTTCTCACCCGTAGAGATGCTTAAGTCTGTCCGAATCATGTTAGCAATTGCCGCATTTTATGATTATGAAATTTGGCAAATGGATGTCAAAACTGCATTCTTGAATGGATTTCTGGAAGAAGAGTTGTATATGATGCAACCAGAAGGTTTTGTTGATCCAAAAGGTGCTAACAAAGTGTGCAAACTCCAGCGATCCATTTATGGACTGGTGCAAGCATCTCGGAGTTGGAATAAACGCTTTGATAGTGTGATCAAAGCATATGGTTTTATACAGACTTTTGGAGAAGCCTGTATTTACAAGAAAGTGAGTGGGAGCTCTGTAGCATTTCTGAAATTATATGTAGATGACATATTATTAATTGGAAATGATATAGAATTTCTGGATAGCATAAAGGGATACTTGAATAAAAGTTTTTCAATGAAAGACCTCGGTGAAGCCGCCTACATATTGGGCATCAAGATTTATAGAGATAGATCAAGACGCTTAATTGGACTTTCACAAAGCACATACCTTGATAAAGTTTTGAAAAGGTTCTAAATTGATCAGGCAAAGAAAGGGTTCTTGCCCGTGCTACAAGGTGTGAAATTGACTCAGACTCAATGCCCGACCACAGCAGAAGATAGAGAGAAGATGAAAGATGTTCCCTATGCTTCAGCCATAGGCTCTATCATGTATGCAATGCTGTGTACCAGACCTGACGTATGCTTAGCAATAAGTTTGGCAGGAAGGTACCAAAGTAATCCAGGAGTGGATCACTGGACAGCGGTCAAGAACATCCTGAAATACCTGAAAAGGACTAAGGATATGTTTCTCGTATATTGAGGTGACAAAGAGCTAGTCGTAAATGGTTACGTCGATGCAAGCTTTGACACTGATCCAGACGATTCTAAATCGCAAGCTGGATACATGTTTTTATTAAATGGTGGAGCTGTAAGTTGGTGCAGTTCTAAACAAAGCGTCGTGGCGGGATCTACATGTGAAGCGGAGTACATAGCTGCTTCGGAAGCAGCAAATGAAGGAGTCTGGATGAAGGAGTTCATTTCTGATCTAGGTGTCATACCTAGTGCATCGGGACCAATGAAGATCTTCTGTGACAATACTGGTGTAATTGCCTTGGCAAAGGAATCCAGATTTCACAAGAGGACCAAGCACATCAAGAGACACTTCAATTCCATCCGGGACCAAGTCCAGGTGGGAGACATAGAGATTTGCAAGATACATACGGATCTGAATGTTGCAGACCCATTGACTAAGCCTCTTCCACAAGCAAAACATGATCAACACCAAGACTCCATGGGTGTTAGAATCATTACTGTGTAATCTAGATTATTGACTCTAGTGCAAGTGGGAGACTGAAGGAAATATGCCCTAGAGGCAATAATAAAGTTATTATTTATTTCCTCATATCATGATAAATGTTTATTATTCATGCTAGAATTGTATTAACCGGAAACATGATACATGTGTGAATACATAGACCAACATAACGTCACTAGTATGCCTCTACTTGAGTAGCACATTAATCAAAGATGGTTATGTTTCCTAACCATAGACATGTTTTGTCATTTGATTAACGGGATCACATCATTAGGAGAATGATGTGATTGACATGACCCATTCCGTTAGCCTAGCACTTGATCGTTTAGTATATTGCTATTGCTTTCTTCATGACTTATACATGTTCCTGTAACTATGAGATTATGCAACTCCCGTTTACCGGAGGAACACTTTGGGTTCTACCAAACGTCACAACGTAACTGGGTGATTATAAAGGAGTACTACAGGTGTCTCCTAAGGTACATGTTGGGTTGGCGTATTTCGAGATTAGGTTTTGTCACTTCGATTGTCGGAGAGGTATCTCTGGGCCCTCTCGGTAATGCACATCACTATAAGCCTTGCAAGCAATGTAGCTAATGAGTTAGTTACGGAATGATGCATTACGTAATGAGTAAAGAGACTTGCCGGTAACGAGATTGAACTAGGTATTGGATACCGACGATCGAATCTCGGGCAAGTAACATACCGATGACAAAGGGAACAACGTATTTTGTTATGCGGTTCGACCGATAAAGATCTTCGTAGAATATGTAGGAGCCAATATGGGCATCCAGGTTCCGCTATTAGTTATTGACCGAGAATGGTTCTAGGTCATGTCTACATAGTTCTCGAACCCGTAGGGTCCGCACGCTTAATGTTACGATGACAGTTTTATTATGAGTTTATAAGTTTTGATGTACCGAAGTTTGTTCGGAGTCCCGGATGTGATCACGGACATGACGAGGAGTCATGAAATGCTCGAGACATAAAGGTTGATATATTGGACGACTATATTCGGACACCGGAAGTGTTCCGAGCGTTTTTGGAGAAAACCCGAGTGCCGGAGGGTTACCGGAACCCTCCCCCCCCCCCCGGGAAAAGTAATGGGCCTTATGGGCCTTAGTGGAGAGAGAGAGGGGCAGCCAGCATGGGCCGCGCGCCCCCTTTTCCTCTGGTCCGAATTGGACTAGGAGGGGGGGCGGCGCCCCCCCTCTTTCCCTCTCCCTCTCCCCCTTCCTTTCCCCCTCCTATTAGGAGTAGGAAAGAGGGAGTCCTACTCCTACTAGGAGGAGGACTCCTCCTCCTTGGCGCACCCACAAGGGCCGGCCGGCCTCCCCCCTTGCTCCTTTATATACGGGGGCATGGGGCACCCTAGAACACACAAGTTGATCTATGTGATCGTTCCTTAGCCGTGTGCGGTGCCCCCCTCCACCATATTCCACCTCGGTCATATCGTCGCGGAGTTTAGGCGAAGCCCTGCGCCGGTAGAACATCATCGTCGTCACCACACCGTCGTGCTGACGGAACTCATCCCCGACACTTTGCTGGATCGGAGTCCGGGGATCGTCATCGAGCTGAACGTGTGCTGAACTCGGAGGTGCCGTACGTTCCGTACTTGGATCGGTCGGATCGTGAAGACGTACGACTACATCAACCGCGTTGTCATAACGCTTCCGCTTATGGTCTACGAGGGTACGTGGACAATACTCTCCCCTCTCGTTGCTATGCATCACCATGATCTTGCGTGTGCGTAGGAATTTTTTTGAAATTACTACGTTCCCCAACACTGACTTGTTCTCGACGCCAACCTCTCCTATAAATTCCCAAACCTCCAGAAAATAACCTAGATCAGAAGTTCCGCCATCGCAAGCCTCTGTAGCCACAAGAAATCAATCTAGGACCTCTCTGGCACCCTACCGGAGGGGGCCATCATCACCGGAGACCATGAGGAAGGATCCCAGAGGGGCCATCATTGCCATGAAGGCCAAGGACCAGAGGGAGAACCTCTCCCCATCCAGGGGGAGGCCATGGAGGAGGAAGCACAAGGGGGAGAACCTCTCCTCCTCTCTCTCGGTGGCGCGGGAGTGCCATCGGGAGGGGAATCATCGCCGCGGTGATCGTCTTCATCAACATCACCATCCTCATCTCTTTTATGCGGTCCATCTCCCGCACCCCGCTGTAATCCCTACTTGAACATGGTGCTTTATGCCATATATTATGATCCAATGATGTGTTGCCATCCTATGATGTTTTGAGTAGATTTCCTTTGTCTTTGGGTTGATTGATGATCTATATTGGTCTGAGTTGTATGTTTTATTTTGGTGCTATCCTATTGTGCCCTCCATGTCGAGCAAGCGTGAGGGATTCCCGCTATAGGGTGTTGCAATACGTTCATGATTTGCTTATAGTGGGTCGCTTGAGTGACAGAAGCATAAAACTGAGTAAGGGGGTTGTTGCGTATGGGATAAAAGGGATTTGATATGTTAATGCTATGGTTGGGTTTTACCTTAATGATCTTTAGTAGTTGTGGATGCTTGCTAGAGTTCCAATCATAAGTGCATAGCTTATGCCTCTCCCTCATATGAAATTGCAATGACGACTACCGGTCTTGTTAACAATTGCCTAGGATAATTCCGCACACCAACCCATCATTATTCCACACTCGCTATTTATAATATTTAGTAATATATTCTAACTTTATGATAAAAGCACCTACTTTTATATTTATCTCTCCGATATCATGCAAAGTTATCAACAAAAATTGCAATCAAGATATCATGCAAAGTTATCCTCTTCATACCCACAACATAGTTTTATTTCTCATTTCTAGTTGGAAGCAAACGTTCGGTGTACGTAGAGTCGTATCAGTGGCAAATAGGACTTGAGAGAATATTGATCTTGCCTTTAGCTCCTTGTGCATTCGACACTCCATACTTATCACTTCCACCTTTGGAAATTGCTACAATGATTCCCTGCACTTGGGGATTATCAAGGCTGACAGCTGGGTCCACGTCTGCACACAAGGAAATGCCTCCTTATTACGCGCAAACTAATGATTCCTCTACCTGACAGCTCGGACCCACCGGAAGGGCCTCTGTATTTCGCAAAAGAAACGTTCCCCTCGCTGACAGCTCGGACCCACTAGCTGTATCTTCGCACACAAGGAAGTCCCTCCTTATTACGCACAAAAAAAATGAATACTCCCCCTGCTAGCAAGGACCCACCATAGTGGGAGGCTGACTTGTGGGCCTATAAGTTGACGCAGACGGAGGACTTTGTCAACTTAGTCAATATGAACGATTCTAGCTCCAATGACCGTACGATGTCCATCCAACGGCCGTAGTGCTTCTTCAACCTCTGGTCTTCTTGCTCCAGCTGCCCAAACCAGCGCCGGTCGTGCCGCCTGCTCCTACCTCCGGTGGCCAGCTCTGCTGTCGCGCAGGCCTCACCTCCCCACCCTACTCCAACCTCTGGCCGGGCCATCCCTGTACTCACCCACAACCCCTGTTATTCTGTGGCAATGGCAGCCTCACACCGCAGCCGAACCAGTAAACCCTCATACTCCCCTCCGCGTGGGAAACAACTGCAGAGTCTTCCCTGGCTCCGTGTTGTTCCCTTCCTAGGCCTCGCCGTCGTCCACCGCCCTGCTGCTCTCGTTGTGGCGTGGTTAACATGGTCAACGAACGACATCCATTGAAAGTGGACTGTACATGGAGAGGCTGACAGTTGGGTCCACGGCCGCACGCAAGGAATGCCTCCTTATTATGCGCAAAATAATGATTCCTCTAACTGACAGCTGGGACCCACCGGAAGGGCCTCTGTATTTCGCGAAAAAAACGTTCCCCTCGCTGACAGCTCGGACCCACCAGTTGTATCTTCGTGCGCAAGGAAGTGTCTCCTTATTACGCACAAAAAATGAATACTCCCCCTGCTAGCAGGGACCCACCATAGTGGGAGGTTGACTTGTTGGCCTACTAAGTTGACGCAGAAGGAGGGCTTTCTCAACTTTGTCAATATGAATGATTATAGCTCCAGTGACCATACAATGTCCATCCAACGGCTATAGTGCTTCTTCAACCTCTGGTCTTCTTGCTCCAGCCGCCAAAACGAGCGTCGGTCGTGCTGCCTGCTCCTGCCTCCGGTGGCCGGCTCTGCTGCCGCACAGGCCTGACCACCCCACCCTACTCCAACCTCTAGCCAGGCCATCCCTCTACTCACCCACAACCCCTGTTATTCTGCGGCAACAGCAGCCTCACACCACAGCCGAACCCGTCAACCCTCGTACACCTCTGGCCAGGCCATCCCTCTACTCACCCACAACCCCTGTTATTCTGCGAAGACCACTATCGCGTCTTCCCCAGCTCCGCGTCATCCCCTTACTAGGCCTCGCCTCGTCCATCGCCTTGGTGCTCTCAGTGCGACGTGGTCAATATGGTCAAGGAACGACTTCCATCGAAAGAGTACTATACGTGGAGAGGCTGACAGCTGGGTCCATGGATGCAGCAAGGAAGTGCAACCTTATTACACGTAAAATAATTATTCCTCCACCTGACAGGAGGGACCCACTAGACGGGCCACCGTATTTCATGAAAAAAAGGTTCCCCCCTGACTGTTGGGACCCACCAGCTACATCTTTGCATGCAAGGAAGTGCCTAACAGTCGGGACCCACCTGGTCGAAGCGTACGTAGCGTTGTCATTCTGGTCGCGTACGTGTACGTATATACTGTCGATCGGTCTGTCTGCAGGCTGCAATGATGAACCGTGGACGAGTAAGGAAGGGCACGTGTCGTATTAGAGGCGCGAACGTAGCATGTACACGTACGTACAGCCAGGGTGCAAGAAAGTAAATACGGCTATGTACATACATACGGGCAGGGTCTCAAACGCGTACTCGCGGATACGTACGGCCAGGGCTCGTGTACATGGAGAGGCCATGGACGGCAGCAACGGCGTCCTGTTCATCGGGAGCTAACCAAATGGGTTGGAATGGAGAAACTGCATTGTCTTCATGGGGAGGCAAAGGAATGCATCGTGTTCATCGGGAGGCAAGGGAATATGTCCTGTTCATCGGGAGGCAACCGGCTTGGACGTAACAGCTAATCGAAACGAGGCCTGGCATACCGCAGAACAGAGAAACGGCCATGTATTCGACCACCTAGGGTCAAAACGGGATCATGTTCATCGGGAAGGGTCTGGCGTACCGCAAAACAGAGGAAACGGACTTGTGTTCCATCGTGTACGGTCGAAACGGGGTCCTGTTGATCGGGAGGGGCGTGGCGTACAGATGTCTGCTAGAACTACATCGGTATTTCCCTAAAGAGGAAGGAATGATGCAGTATAGTGACGGTAGGTATTTCCCTCAGTGATGAGGCCAAGGTTATCGAACCAGTAGGAGAACCTCCTCACACCATGTAAACAGCACCTACACACAAATAACAAATACTCGCAACCCGACGTGTTAAAGGGGTTGTCAATCCCTTTCGGGGACGGCGCCTCAAGATAGGCAAATATCGTGAGGTAAAAGTGGTAGATAGGATAAATAGATCATGGAACAAATAAATTGCACACTACACAAAAAAGACACATCCGTGACATTTTGGGCCGAACGAAAAAAAATTCTGTCATACTTATGACACTTCTATGATGATAATTGTGACAAAACCCGGTATCATCATAGATGTGGTGGGCTCCTACTTATATGAGAAAAAATCATGACAGAAAATGGGCTTTTCATCTTGGGCGGGCCGGAGATGCAGCTGCATGACAATCTTTGGGCCGTCCATGACGGAAAAAACCGTGGTAGAAGCGAGGGCGAGGAAAATATCGGGGTGTTCCCGGTTACGGTGGGTGGTCGGGGCCGAGCAATGCACGGAGGTTTGGGCATTTCTCTCATACATGTACGCGCGTGTGTGCGAGGCGTTGGGCTCTAACTGAACCCGAGTGAGCCGTTGGGCTCTAACTGAACCCGAGCGATTGCACTGCAGGCTACGCTTTACAGAACTCGAGCGATCAATCAATGGTTGTTAACTGAACCCGATCGAGAGATTCCTTCGCTACTACTGCTAACTAAAGTCGATCGATGCTGCCTCTGGATGAACAATGAGCATTGCGGGGGCGTGGATGAACAGTCAGCATGGGGGTGGATGAACAAAACCCTGTTGTGTTGCCTCTAGATGAACAGGACCCCGATCGATCGAGTCGGTTGGGGCTGGATGAACAGGACCCCGTGGAGGGCTGGATGAACAAGACGACCCCGTGGAGGGCTGGATGAATAGTAGACAGTGGAGGGGTGGATGAACAGTAGCCGTGGAGGGGTGGTTGAACGGGAGCCCTTGGAGAGGGGTGGTTGAACAGTAGCCGGTGGAGTAGCGCGCGGTGGTGGATGGATGAACAGGAGCCCGTGGATAAACAGACACGGGTGGAGGCTGGAGGAGGTCAACAGTGGATGAACAGTAGCCCGTGGAGGCTGGAGGAGGTCGACGGTGGAGATGAACAGTATCCCATGGAGTCCCGTTTTGCGGTACACCACACCCCTCCCGATGAACAGGACCCCCGTTTTGACCGTAGCGCTCCAACACAAGTCTGTTTCCTCCGTTTTGCGATACGCCACACCCCTCCTGATCAACAGGACCCCATTTCGACCGTAGGAGGTCCAACACAAGTCCTTTTCCTCCGTTTTGCGGTACGCCAGACCCCTCCCGATGAACAGGATCCCGTTTCGAACGTGGCCGGTCGAACACAAGGTCGTTTCCTCCGTTCTGCGGTATGCCAGGCCTTGTTTCCATCGGCTATTCCATACAAGTTGGTTGGCTCCCATGTGTTCCGTTCCCTCCCGATGAACACGACGCATTCCGTTGCCTCCCAATCAACACGATGCATTTCTTTGCCTCCCCATGAACACGATGCATTCTGTTGCCTCCCCATGAACACGACAACGATGCAGTTTCTCCGTTCGGACCCAGCCATGTACACGAGACCTGGCCATACATATGCGCGAGTAGGCATTCAAGACCCCGCCCATATGTACGTACGTGGCCGTATTTTCTTTCTTGCACCCTGGCAGCTGTACATACGTGTACATGCTACATGCGCGCCTCTACTACGACACGTGCGCGCCTCTACATCGACCAGTATGTACGTACACGTTCGCAACCAGAATGGCAATGCTACGTATGCTTCGACCAGGTGGGTCCCGACTGTCACGCACTGCCTTGCGTGCGAAGATGTAGATGGTGGGTCCCAACAGTCAGGGGGTGAATCATTTTTTTTGCCCGGACGCACTTCCTTGCATGCGAAGATGTAGCTGGTGGGTCCCAACAGTCAGGAGGGAAACATTTTTTTCACGAAATAAGGTGGCCCGTAATAAGGAGGCACTTCCTTGCGGCCGCCGTGGACCCAGCTGTCAGCCTCTCCATGTACAGTACTCTTTCGATGGAAGTCGGTCGTTGACCATGTTGACCACGCCGCGCCGAGAGCACCAGGGCGATGGACGACAGTGAGGCCTAGGAAGGGGATGACATGGAGCCAGGGAAGACGCGGCAGTGGAAGCCTGCACGGAGAGGAGTACGAGGGTTCACTGGTTCGGCTGCGGTGTGAGGCTGCCGTTGCCGTAGAATAATAGGGGGTGTGGGTGAGTAGAGGGATGGCCTGGCCAGCGGTGGGAGTAGTACGGGGCGGTGAGGCCTCCATGGCATCACAGCTGGCCACGGGAGGCAGGAGCATGCGGCACGACCGGCACTGCTTTGGGCGGCTAGAGCAAGAAAGACCAGAGGTTGAAGAAGCACTACGGCCGTTCGATGGACATCATACGGTCACTGCAGCTAAAATTGTATTGACTAAGTTGACAAAGCCCTTGGTACGCATCAACTTAGTAGGCCCACAGGTCAGCCTTCGAAACGGTGAGCCCCAGATGTCAGGGGAGGAATCATTTTTGGGCGGCTGAAGCAAGATTATCCGAGATTGAAGAAGAAGCACGGCATCCGTTGGATGGACATCCAACGGCGACAGCTGCTAGAACTGTGTGTTGTTGACAAAGCCTTGCATACACGTCAACTTAGTTTTTTTTAGGGGATGCGTCAACTTAGAAGGCCCACAAGTGTGTGCCAGAGAACATATAGCCCATAAGCTTCATGGGTGCCCCCCACATCATATTATTCATACTACATTGACTGCAAAAAAGATAAATCACCCAAAACAAGATCTTCCCATCTTCTCTTCCTACGATGTTGTGTTGTGCATGTACCTGGTTGTATAGTGGTAGTATTAGTTGTATAGTGCAAACTTGGTACTAGTAGGAGTAGTAGTACAGAATGCTCCTACTCGATCAACGAGCCCCATCTGACACCAAATTTCATGGCTTCCATGCTACAGCTAGATCTTCCCCTCGTTTCTGTTTTCCAACCCGGCGACAGGCAAGGTGCGGTTTGCCAATAGTCGGTTTGCTCAATGGCGGTCCCACATGAAAGTGAAAATGCTAGGCAACACACCTTCCCTAAGCTATGTGGCGTGCCGGACGGGCCGTGGAGTACTCCCGATTCCTGGGCGTGTGGGGGTGCAATGCGAATGCGGCATGCCTTTTCCTTTTACTAGCAATGTGCCCGTGCGTTACGACGGATCCAAAGTAGTAGAATAGTAGTAATTATTCACAAACTTGAAAGAAATCACTCTTGTTTTGATATACTCCTAATATATTACTTCGTCCGTTCCTAAATATTTGTCTTTTTAGAGATTTCAAATGGACTATCACATACGGATTATATAGACATATTTTGAAGTGTAGATTCACTCATTTTGCTCCATATGTACTCACTTATTGAAATCTCTAGAAAGACAGATATTTAGGAATGGAGGGAGTACTTTTCACTCAAAATATATTTCTCAGGCTGTTTTGATGAGGTGAGGGAGGGATGTGGTTGCTTTCAAGATAATAAAGGGTTTTCTACAAATTGGAGCAGAGAAGTGGGCTATTGTTGCAAAAATGCCACAACCTACCTCACAGCCGTTAGATGCAGATCTAATGGTCAGAAACGACAGATGGCATACACACCACCATCACCAACTGAGTCTTTTATAGGAGTAGGAGTAGAGAAACATGGATAAATTGTAACATTTCGTTCTGCTCCTTGGCACGATTAATAGATAGAAATAACGATTGGAAACACTAGGGAGGGGCTATTTCCGCCAGATAAGCAGGGTACGTAGTAGCTAGGTTGGCACATCGTCGGTTTGGTCACACGCGGTCCAACATGTTCTAGTGTTTCTAGCAAGATTCCCGCGCGTTGCACGAAGTTGATGGAAAAGGTAAGCACAACTTATAAATTGACGGATGGAGTACTAGTTATAGTGATGCATATAATTAAGCAAAGGGATCGCACATGTCGGTATTGACTAGAACGAGAATGCAACAGCACAATAAGAATTAAGGCCACGATGATGCGATCACAGTGGTGGTTACAGAAGGCAAGAATAAAGATGCATCCATCAACGTACGACCTCCTCCTCCTCAACTTAGTGCGACAGGCCACCGACCGGCGGCTAAGGAGCGGTGGCTTTTGTGGTGAGGTCGAGGTGCTTCTTAGCAAAGGCATCCAAGGCTTCCAGCCGGTTAAGGAAGGCCAACATCATAGCGTCCTCACTAGCCTTGTAGATACATATGTACATGATTTGCTCGTACACGTGGATGTGTAGGTCGACAAATTCTTGCAGGGCAAGGCGCCTCGCAGCGAGCGCGACCTCCAGGTGGACATTCTTCATGGCGCCGGCGGGCAGTCGCAGGGCCACCAGTGCTTGAAAGAGGTTTCAGCCATGGAGGCCGATTAGGGTGGTAGGCAATGAGGAGCCCAGGCGCACGGGCTGGAGGAGTACGACGATGTCGTCCGCGAGCTTCTTGAGGACGGTGAACTTGTTGCTGGTGGCAACGATCATCTGGTCCAATTGAGAGTCGTAGTTGGCTTCGACAGCGGCCATCCACCAGCCGGTCTCCAACACCGTCTGGAGATGATCCTCGGCGCCATGCCGCAGGCCAGCGTCGTGGACCGTTTGGCACAGCCGCTGGCCGCTCGCGCGCATCACCGCCATGGGTCTGGAGTGAGCTCTTTTGTGCTTAGTGTAGGTGCTTAGGCAAATTCTTAGGTGCGTACGATGTGGTAGATGCACTAGAATGGAGGGGCACCTTTATATGAGGGCAAACAGCGTTGCATTCACATCGTGCAGCCTCTTTTCCCAGTCCTCCTCCCATTACTTCCCTCATGCATTAATTGAAGGAGGATGCATTGGTCGTTCAACATTTCGGGAACCGCTACTCCCTCCCTCGTCTGCATTAAAGCCGTATCGGGAACTGCACCGCCCGCTGTCAAATCCAATACCCCCTCCGACTAGGTGAGTAAGTCATCTTACGAAAACCAATTAGTAGTCCCAAAACACATAGGTGTGGTGCATTAACTCTCACGTTGTTTCTTATTTTCTGACATAAATAGAGGAATCAACCAATAAGAGATGTGGGGCTTGTATGCTTTTAATGACTTGAGACTATCAAACATGACATGAAGTGGTTAGTTCGTTGCACGTAATGATATTAATTATGCTTAGTAGTATCATATATTAGTATCATGTAGTACTTTATTTATTGCCATGCATGACACATAGTAGCATAGCATTTATTATGATACGGTATTATGATATGATACTCAACTCTCTCTTTCTTCATTTAATTCTGTGACAGCTCATCAAAATTGCCTAGTTGGCATGCATGATACTCCCTCCGTTCCTAAATATAAATCTTTTTAGACATTTCAAATGGACTACAACATACTGATGTATATGGACATAATTTAGAATGTAGATTCACTCATCTTGCTCCGTATGTAGTCACTTGTTGAAATCTCTAGAAAGACTTATATTTAGGAATAGAGGAAGTACTAGCTATGATACTAACATTACAACCAGCCTTAGCAAATAAACATTAAGTTCTCTCGTTTTCCTCTCCACCTTGGTCATGGTGCACAATCTAACATGACTTATTCGTCTAGACGGAGGGAGTATACTGTACTATTTAAAAGTCGAGGGCGGGGATTTCCCTGCGCGGTAGTCGGGACAGTTCCACCTAGTCGGTTCGACAGAGACGCGAGAAGATGAGGGAGTAGGCTGCTGCAAATGTAGGGCTGTGTGATTTGACAGCGAGTTACTGCTGGACAGGTGGGGCCCCGTGATTTGACTTGCCATTATCATTTTAACTGCGGTGCTACGACCGGCGTGAGTCTCCTGATTCCTGACCACCTCCATATAGGTGCGTCTCCCAATGCTCCACCATGTAGAGGCTGGCTCTTGCATGAGAGCCCACTTCTCCACTTTTTCCTTGCCTCTTTCCTCTACATATGCAAAAATGCCATGTAAAGCGGGCTTATAGCCCACTATTGTAGTACTTACTTGCTCCTACAGGTGCTAAGCTTGCCACATAGGCATAAAGTCTGATGTGGCAAGTTAATTAATAAGAGAGAGACTAGTGTGGTGACCCAAGGAAGAAACGGTGCTAAGCACGTGTACCTAGGTGAAAAGACAATTTTGAGTCTATACCTAATTAAATGAAGCTAGCAACAAAAAACTAATAAGCACCTATGCATTGGGGACTTGATTGCTAAGCCATTTAATGCCCTTAGAACCTCATCTAAGCACCATTTCATTGCAAGAGGTCACTCCTTGGCAAATGCAATAAATACTACTCCCTCTATCCCATAATATAAGAACATTTTTGGCACCACACTAGTGTCAAAAACATTCTTATATTATGGGACGGAGGGAGTACGAAGAAAGAGATAGAGAGAAGTAAAAAAATACACGTATAGCCAACCTTATAGCTAACCTTGTTGTAGTATGAGTGACTAAGTGATGACTATGTATGACATGCCAACATCAGATAGCCTAACGCACTGTCTTAAATCTCCAAGGGCGCGACCGTGCGAGCGACACGATGGTCGTGGTAGGCGCGACCATGATACGGGCTGCTGGCGGCCCTTGGATCTGAGATCGAACGGTCGCATGCTAAGTTACTGAAAATTTGCAGAATAACCCTCCAGGATAGGATATTCACCCATAGGTCTAGAATCACGCCATGCAACCGTTCGATCTCAGATCCAAGGGCTCTCGGAAGCCCGTATCATGGGAGAATGGAAAGCCAGTACCCTGCCGTTCGCACGCTGGCAGTTCGCTCCTACTCGTCCCCGCACGTCCTTTAATATTATGGTGGTTCGCTCCTAGTCGTCCCGTCCTTTCACATTATGGCAGTTCCACTGATCCTAACCCTCCTCCTGAATCCATGGCGTTCCAAATCTCCATGATCGGCGGTGAGTACAAGGTTAGAACCATCACTGGCGATGAGTTCGACGTCATCTACACCCGTTCTTCCGCGACGGTGAAAGGATGCCTTGCTCGCTTCAAAGGCATGTTCGAAACTCAGATGATAAGTGGGTCGCTGGGCTAGATGTTGAGTACACCACAGTCCTGGGACGAGAGAAGGATCTAAAGGAGGAAGAGAGGAAGAAGCCCGCCGTGATCCAGGTTTGCGTGCATGACTTATGCTTGGTCTACCACATATGACATGCCGACGTTAAATGCCAGGATTTTAAAAACTTCTTCAAGAGCGACCTAGTCAAATTCGTTACTGTAGACTTTATGAATGACAAAAAAGTCCTGGGTCGGATAGGCCTCGTTGTAGGCAACCCCTTCGACATCCAGAAGAATCGGTTGTTGCCCTCCAGTGGTCACCCTTCAATGCTGACCCTGGCAGGAGCCATGGTTCATCCTTCGTACGGTAAACTGGAGAAACCTCATTACACATTTCATCATCATACATGGCAGCAGAATGTACTAGATATAGACCACATTCACTATGTTGCAATGGATGGCTACCTTTGTTTCAATATCTACAAGGGTTGGATGAAGAGCAAGAGCCAAGTGTGCGGTTCAAGCAAAGAAGTATCAGCCAAGAGGAAAGAGGGACAAGGACGAAGTCGAGGACGTGGATGAGGACTCCTAGTAAAGTGGCAGTGTCATTGCTCATGGTGGTTCTAATGCAGTGTCTACCGGATTAGTTGCATAGTTTAATTTCAGGTGTGCTTAGTTTAATTTCAGGGGTGTGTTGTGCTGATCCCCCAGCAGAACTATGTTTTGTTTCTTCTTGTTACTTTAACTCTTCAGTATGTACATACGTATTTCTTTAATAGAATTTAGCACCCCATTTAAGCACGTACTAGCTTTTTAAATAGTACTATATGCATAATTTGGCGACGAGCGCTCTCTATATGTACCACCTTTTTTTTTAATTTCAAGTTTTGCTCCATGGCGCAATCCATCGAAACTACTACTGTACAAAAGTGGAGTATACATTATTTTTAAAGGCACGAGGGCGGGGAAATCTAGCTTCCTCAGTTTCATGAGAGGCGAGGCCTTTGTGATTTGACGGCTCATTACTGCTGTCAAATCGAATACTACTGCGCCGCCCGCTGCACGCCCGGCTGAACATGCCTCTTCGCCTCCATCAAACCCCTCCGCTAAACCCGCATGCAAACCGAGAATCCTACTCCGCCACACGTCCGTTCATGAGCGGGCCGGAATTAAACGCAACACCGGCCGAGCTCCTCCCGTCCGCCCTAAGTTTAAACGAGGCCAGACACCGGCCAAGCTCCTACCGTCCGCCCTCTATTTACACGAGGCTAGACAGACAACGGGCAAGAATCGCACCCCTCTGCCGCTCCCCCATCTCCTCCTTCACCATTTTCTCCACTCTTCTGATGGCTTCCGAGGAGCCGTTCTCTGGCATATTACCCGGTTGAGTGGCCCGCCGAGCCCTGCAGATACGGGCGAGGCCGCTCGGTGCTTCACCAACCTCGCTTGGCCTGACGGAGCCAGTTACCGCCCCAAGCAGGTGCGTGGTTCAGCAACTCGCCGCTCCAGTTCAGCTCGATGAGGAGGGGCAAGTTGCTCCATGCCGGCACGGCGGCGAGCACGCCTGTACGGGCATCATTGCTACCACGTCGTACTGCGCCACCAATGTCTGTGGTGGCCACGCCTCTCGTGCTCGTGGGCGCGCCTCCCGTGCCTGCGGCAGCGCCATGCAGGCAGAGACAGAAGTCGGGTGCATGGAGAGCGACGAGTTTGTGGCCAGCTTCTCCATGTTCGCTGCCATCATCGAGAAGAAGTAGAACACTGGAAGCCGCTGCCACTTGGGAACCATGAAGGCCACCGCCGAGGCGACGACTGCACATTCAGCTGGTTTCTTTGCTGCTTCGTCTCTTTCGAGGACCTTCGTCAACGCCGCAAGTGTCTGATGGACATGAGGAAGACAAAGGGATCCGTGAGCGGCCATTTAGATTATGTACTCCCTCTCCAGCTAGCGGGAAATATTTGTTCTAAGAATGGATAAATTGTATGTATCTATAACTAAAATAAGTCTATATACATCCATTTCTTGGACAAGTATTTCCGGACAGAGGGAGTATTAATTATACCAAGAGATCCGGATTGGCACCGCTTAGTTCATGTAAATGTAATGAAATCCATCATGTTTATATGAAGATCCGGCTTTTTATACGAAATCCTTCATGCTTATATGAAATCAGTCCATGTTTGCACGAATTTCATCTGGTTGGTTAGAGTTGTGAAAATGTATGCCGCTGGCATTTGATGTCATCCTCCGCAGAAGGAAGCGGGAGGAAATTTGCCGGCTGCCGTTGGAGATGCTCTTATGCTGGAAATAATAGAGTGACATCCAATCCATTTGAGTTAATTGCATGTATGATTGTCCCTCTATAAAAAGTTAATTGCATGTACAGTGTACACGTGACTTGCAGGGTGGCTACAGCTTCGTACAGAAAGTTAAAAAGAAACAAGTCCATCCTTAATCTTGTATTCTAAGTACTCTGTGGGTTCCACCATCAGTACAGTAGCGAAAGAAGTATATATTAAATAAGTAATATATAATATAAAAATTTAAAGTTAAAATACAGAATTCGAACTCATGTTATCGCGTTGCGAGCATCCGGCGCTAAACATTCCAGCACATTTTTGTTGTAGACCATGCTGGAGATATATCTCCATGTCTACTCTTATACTCCATGCGTTCCTAAATATTTGCCTTTTTTAGATTTCAAATGGATTACCACATACAGATGTGTATGTAGACATATTTTAGAGTGTAGATTCACTCATTTTTCTCCGAATGTCTTTTTAGGAAGGGGTCAGATTTCTCCTTGATTTATTTATGAGGTATCCAGATGGCACTGCACCGCCAAGAAAAGAGGGTAACATCAAAATTATGGACTACTTTTTTGAGTATGTTGGTAAGGTTCGGTCATAGTCACTTGTTGAAATCTCTAAAAAGACAAATACTCCCTCCGTCCAGAAATACTTGTCATCAAAATGGATAAAAGGAAATGTATCTAGACATATTTTAGTTTTAGATACATCTCTTTTTATCCATTTTGATGACAAGTATTTTCGAACGGAGGGAGTAGAAAACATAGTTGGTGATGATGGTGTGCGTGCCATCCTGCAATATAGGCCGTCGGATTTATATCTAACGGATAGGAAAGAAACTATGGCAATTTTGCAAAAATATACCCACGCCCCTCTCCACATTCGCAAATAAGGCCTGCCCTCATTCATCCTTTTCTCTCACAAGATAAACTACTCATACAAATGCATCTTGATGTTCCATGCAACACGAGCATCTAGCTAGTTTCTTTTAAAATAGTTGTTGCGATAATTGGGTTGAAGTGATATGTTTTATGTCTGCCCCGAATGATTTCAGATTCACTAGTAGTAACAAAGAAAAGGTTGCCTTGTTAATTAACAGAAAACAGGGTGAAAACTATCACATGAGGCCGGTAAAAACAAGGAACACTGGGTTCAGCATCATCGTCACTACAGCTGTGCGCGCGCGAGAAGTCTACATATCGAGGGGGCTACTGAGCGAGGCACAGAGACACAATGTTTGAGAGAGAAACCATTTGATAGGTTACGATCAGATCGAGTTGTCACCCTTCTACTGTCATTGTTGGGGTGGGGGGAGGAAGAGAAAGACGTATCGAGAGTGTGCGCGGTAGGCACAGAGGCACAACTAGCGAGTATGTGTGTATGTGTGGGTGTTTGAAAGAGGACTAGATAGATTACTATCAAGATCGAGGTGCCACCCTACTCCTTCTGTGACGCCCCCGATTTAATCGTACACTAATCATGCACGCAAATGTGTACGATCAAGATCAGGGACTCACGGGAAGATATCACAACACAACTCTACAAATAAAATAAGTCATACAAGCATCATAATACAAGCCAGGGGCCTCGAGGGCTCGAATACAAGTGCTCGATCATAGACGAGTCAGCGGAAGCAACAATATCTGAGTACAGACATAAGTTAAACAAGTTGCCATAAGATGGCTAGCACAAACTGGGATACAGATCGAAAGAGGCGCAGGCCTCCTGCCTGGGATCCTCCTAACTACTCCTGGTCGTCGTCAGCGGGCTGCACGTAGTAGTAGGCACCTCCAGTGTAGTAGGAATCATCGTCGACAGTGGCGTCTGGCTCCAGGGCTCCAGCATCTGGTTGCGACAACCAGAAAGAAAGGAAAGGGGGAAAAGGGGGAAAAAAGCAACCGTGAGTACTCATCCAAAGTACTCGCAAGCAAGGAACTACACTACATATGCATGGGTATATGTGTAAGGAGGCCATATCAGTGGACTGAACTGCAGAATGCCGGAATAAGAGGGGGAAAGCTAGTCCTATCGAAGACTACGCTTCTGGCAGCCTCCGTCTTGCAGCATGTAGAAGAGAATAGATGGAAGTCCTCCAAGTAGCATCTCCAGCAGCATCGCAGTAGCATAATCCTACCCGGCGATCCCCTCCTCATATCCCTGAGGTAGAGCGACCACCGGTTATATCTGGCACTTGGAAGGGTGTATTTTATTAAGTATCCGGTTCTAGTTGTCATAAGGTCAAGGTACAACTCCAAGTCGTCCTGTTACCGAAGATCACGGCTATTCGAATAGATTAACTTCCCTGCAGGGGTGCACCACATAACCCAACACGCTTGATCCCATTTGGCCGGACACACTTTCCTGGGTCATGCCCGGCCTCGGAAGATCAACACGTCGCAGCCCCACCTAGGCAAAACAGAGAGGCCAGCACGCCGGTCTAAACCTAAGCGCACAGGGGTCTGGGCCCATCGCCCATAGCACACCTGCACGTTGCGTGGGCGGCCGGAAGCAGAACTAGCCCCCTTAATACAAGAGTAGGCTTACGTTCCAATCCGGCGCGCGCTGCTCCGTCGCTGACGTCTGAAGTGCTTCGGCTGATACCACAACGTCGGGATACCCATAACTACTCCCGCGTAGATGGTTAGTGCGTATAGGCTCGTAGCCGACTCAGATCAAATACCAAGATCTCGTTAAGCGTGTTAAGTATCCGCGAACGCCGAACAGGGCCAGGCCCACCTGTCTCCTAGGTGGTCTCAACCTTCCCTGCCGCTCCGCCACAAGGTAATAGTCGGGGGCCGTCGGGAACCCAGGCCCACCTCTACCGGGATGGAGCCACCTGTCCTTTCAGCCCCCTCGTCAGAATCACTTGCGGGTACTCAATGAGCTGACCCGACTTTAGTCACCATCTGTATAGTATGTATGTATGTATAGTATATACCCGTGATCACCTCCCAAGTGATCACGGCCCGATAGTATAGCAAGGCAGACTGACAAGAATGTAGGGCCAATGATGATAAACTAGCATCCTATACTAAGCATTTAGGATTGCAGGTAAGGTATCAACAAATGTAGCGACAATGTCAGGCTATGCATCAGAATAGGATTAAGGAAAGCAGTAACATGCTACACTACTCTAATGCAAGCAGTATAGAGGAGAATAGGCGATATCTGGTGATCAAGGGGGGGGCTTGCCTGGTTGCTCCGGCAAGAGAGAGGGGTCGTCAACTCCGTAGTCGATCACAGGGGTACCGGCAGCGGTCTCGGGGTCTACCGGAAAAAAGTATCGAAGGGGGAACATAATAAATAATAGAGCAATCAAATGTACACAAAGCAAGACGCAGCAATACGTTGTGCTAGGTGTGCCCTAACGCGGTAGGTGGTGATACCGACGAAGGGGGGAAACATCCGGGAAAGTATCCCCGGTGTTTCGTGTTTTCGAGCACAGGAGCCGGAGGGGGAAAGTTGCGAGTTTGATAGGTTAGGGATGCGTGGCGGACGAACGGGCTGCGTTTCCGGGTTCGTCTCGTCGTTCTGAGCAACTTTCATGTAGAAAGTATTTTCATCTGAGCTACGGTTTATTTTCTATTAATTTTAAAAGATTTAAATCATTTTCAGGATTTATTTAATTATTTTAATGCAACATTATCCAGAATAGTGCTTGCTGATGTCAGCATGACGTCATCAGTCAACAGAGGTGTTGACTGGGTCAAGCTGGCGCGTGGGTCCCGCATGTCATTGACTATTTTAGTTAATTAAGTTAATCAGTTAATTAGGTTAATTAATCTTAATTAGTTACTTTAAAAAGAATTAATTAAGTTAATTATTTAGTTAATTAATTAATTAATATTTAATTTTATCTATCTATTTGCTTATTTATTTATTTATTTTAATTCTCTTTTTTTTAATAACGTTTCAGGGGGGTGGGGCCCGTTTGGCACTGGCACAGAGGCCTTAGCGGGGCGGGCGCTGGGTGCGGGCGCGTGGGCGCTTGCCCGGGATTACAGGGGGCGCCAGCCAGGGGTGAGGCCACGGCGACGGCCGGAGGGGCCGCAGCCACGGCGAGGTCGGCCGGGCTGCGAGCGGCGCCAGCGAGGCGACCGAGCGGTGGACGGGGCCGGCAGCGGGCCGGAGCGGCAGGGAAGAGCGGGATGAGCGCCGTGCGGGGCCGCGGTGGTGGTCGGGGCGGCCGTGGCGACCGCGACGACGAGCGGGGGAAAGGGGAGGACGAACGGGTCCTCACCAGCGGTGGTGAGCAGGGAGGCGTCGAGGCGCGTGGAGGCCGTTCGGGGAGGAGGACGGAGACGACGGCGTCGGAGACGAGGCAGGCCGTCGAGGGAGGAAGGCGGGGCCGGTCCAGCAGGGTGGCATGGTCGAGGCGGCGTTTCGGCCGACGGCGGGGGAACGAGGTCGGTGTCGTCCGGCGAGGCAGCACCGGCGACGGCATCGGCACCGCGGCGTTGAGGCGAGGAGGCGGACGGGGACGGCGCTCTGTCGAGGAGAGAGATGAGGAGGCGAGGAGGCAGGCCGGCGTGGTGGCTCCGACGAGGTAGATCGACGACGGGGGCGAGGTGGCAGCGACGGCAAATGGCGTCGGGTCGACAACGAGGCGAGGCCGCGGCTTCACCTGGGCGCCGCGTGAGGGAGAGGAGGGGCGAGGAGTCCGGGAGGGGCGGCGCCGACGCCGTCTTGCATCGGGCGCAGGGGTGAGGCAGCGGGGCCGAGGCGCCGTCTCCCTCGATCTAGATCGGGGAGGGGCGAGGGAGACGCGCGGGGGAGGTTGAGGCGGAGGGCGGCGAATGGCGAGGCGGAGATGAGGAGGACGGCAGCGACGGAGGGGTGGCTCCGGGCGGCGGCGAGGTCCTCCTCCCTCGATCCCGATCTAGTCGGGGGAGAG